>NW_028168841.1:0-33367 GCF_964035555.1 Netta rufina | reverse complement strand
AGTTTCTTTCCTTTACTTCTCTAGCTGGTAAGTAATAGTCAATAAGTTTTACAAATCTCCATATGCTGAGTCTGTTTTGCCCATGACAGTAATTGTTGAGTGATCTCCCTGCCCTTATGTCAATCCTATTTTCTCCCTCTTTCCCTTTGAGGAGGGAGAGTGAGAGAGTAGTTGTGGTAGAACTCATTTGCTCAGTTGAGTAAAACTACCACTGTAGGTTTCACTAGACAAGTTAATTTTAGAGTGCCCCCTGTTTCAGATAGTTATAGAAACAAAATAATTTTAAGCCTTGCAAAATCATATATAATATATATATATTTAATTTCAGATATAGTTCAAGGCAAGCTGTTAGAAAAATAATAATAGTAAAAAACACTAGAGTTCAGGTTTTCCTGAGAAGAATTTCCTTCTGGTGTTTAGACATTTCTTTAAAAAGTGTTTATTATAGCTTTAAAATCTTTCTCCAAAACTGTCTTTTAGCAACAACTAATAATTTCATGGAGTACATATTAATGTGCAGTTCTAGTACCATTTTCCCACTGTCAGCTTTCAGACACTTTAATATTTATTGAAATATGTCTAAGAATATAAGATATCTAAGTGAAATCCTAAACACATCACTTGTCAGATTTTTGTTGGTTACTGTTGGTTACCTGACTAGCATAGGTCACCCTGTCAAGGAAAGCACAGAAACTACTGCTTGTCTAATGCATTTTGTTTTATTTCTCTGAATTGCTACCAAGCATTCAATTTACTTTTTTATTTCCCTTATGTGTCCTTTCTGGCAAGCAAAATCATTCTTCATTACGTGGCTGTCCAGTTAATTCCACAGTCATGATAATAAGAATATTCAGTTACGTTTCCAGATCATGTTAAAAGTTAACAGCAGGAAGATAAACCCTATGCTCAGCTTCCTTGAAACAGCTGATCATCAAATAATAAATCCTGTCTACAGTGCAACCCCCTTGTGGTGAGGTTTAACATTCACCCAGGAAAAATATTTTAAATTTGCCATTGAAGATGTCTACATTCTACCACAATACTCTTTCAAACTGTCTCAAGTCATGGAAATTGAATAAATACATACAATGATACAATAATAGAGTTTCCTGGACTTTGATGCAGAAAACAAAACTACACAGTCATCATTTCAGTATGTTAATTTACTCCAAAATACAAAACATCATAACAATGTTATGACAGTATTGTCAAAATTATCAGAGAATGAATACAGGATGGGGAGGACAGAAACCTTTTTCTAATAAAAATGTTAATATAGCGCAAGCTTCTAGGTTAAAAGAAAATCAGATTTCTTTCCTGACAGTATGAAGCCCGTATTTGTTCTATATATTAGTGTTACCTACTCCAAATTAAACACAATTCTGAATGCACAATTCATATTCAGAATGACCCAGTAAGACATCTTCTCTCTAGCCTCTGTATGTTTGTCCTGAGGGCAAGTAACTTTCAAATGTAGAAGGGACTTTTTTAATGACTTCTAGCTTTGGCACTTGCCATATAGGGACACAGGTATCCATGTGCAAGACTGTAGTAACAGCTTTCCATTGTAAGGGACTTTAGGGTAAATGCACATTTTGTTAGCAAATGAAAATGCTTAGGCATTTATGCAACTACACAACATAAAAATATGGAATTTAAAAAGCAAATGCTGAGCTCACTTGCTTATAAAATGAACTTCAGTATGAACCTAAATAGCAACATGAATATTCCTATGAAAGCCAAAAGTTCTGATCCATCTGGCAACTACTCTTTAATCTCCTGAAATGCTTCATAATAACTCAGCATCTCATAGATGTTAACCCTAAGCACAATAGTTTCTGCAAAAACGTATTTGTAGACAAATCATTAAATATTATGTTAATAACTTGAAAACTTCTCTATAAAGTAATATAAAATAGAAAAAAAAAAAATGTTAAAGAGGTTACATTCAAGGTTTGAAAATGACTCACTTCCAGAGTAAACGCTGCTTTTGATTAATCATTGCAGTACAGCACAGAAACTCCTAGGTACTTTATTTAACTCCAAGTGGATTTCAAGAGTTTACCTCTTAACAGCAGTCTTCCACTAAGCAGAAATTGAAAAGCCACTATTCAAATCACAGGTGAAGCATTATGCTTCAGTGACAGTACTCATCCTTTGCATGCAATATCCGGTGCCATTATCTGCAAGTTAAAGGTTAGAATTAAAAGTCAATGGGGGAGAACATACCAAATGCAGAGGTCTTGTTGCCTTCTATGGACTGTTCAGACAGTCTCCAAATCTGCAAACACATCTGTGTAAGCTGGTTCATATGGCTGATATCCTAGGTTCACTGGGATCACCTACAATCATTGTTACAAACACTCAAGACATTTTTCAGCAGGAGAACAGACATGGAAAGAGAACGCCAAAAAGGGCAAGAGAATACCAACAAGGGCAAGAGAATAACAAAAGCAACATGGAACTAAGGGGGCAAAAGAAAAAAAATATCTGGAAATTGATTTCTGGTTTTACATAGGCACAACTCTCTCATGAGAGGTTTTGTAAAGACAGCTTTTTCTTATTGAAACCTACAGATGTCTAAAATATCAGGTATTTCGGATATCAAAAAATGATAACTTTCTAATAAAACTTCTGAAAAAAAGATCTAACTGTTTCCATTTCAAAATGTTCCCATGTACCACTCTGTGCATGAGTTTACCATGGTAAATTGCCATAAATGCATAAATTGCATTTCTCACACTATTGCATTGAAGATGTTATGTTTTCCATGGGGGGTGGGGGGGGGGAAGTTTTACAAATGTGCCATTTTCCAAGCATTAATTAAGCAAAATTATCACTTAGACTTACAGTACTGACCTCTGCTGCTGCCTTAATTCTCCAGACAACTGCAAAATCTAAAAGCCTAAACATCAAGTTTTTTGAAATTCAACAGAAAGCCTGAAGTGTCATTCCTCTGCTCATCAGTCATCAGACAGATTTCCCTCTCTTCATTTCACCTTCGCTATTTAGACTTAGGTCAGTCAAGACATGGCAAAAAAGAAAGAAAGAAAAAAAAAAAAAAGGCATTCTTCATGGCTGTGAAGCATGATGCAAAACAACTGGTCAATCATTTCTGGGAGTCAGCATAAGTCAAGATGTGTCTGGCTCCTTTCTATTTCCTCTGAAAAACAACAGAAAAAATCACACACACACACAAATGCAGCCACACAGGACTAGTTTTTTGGCTATTATAGTTACATAGTAGCACGTTCTTATATATGAATTATTTCCTTTGTATCAGCTCTCCACAGAAACATGTGCAGTCATAAGAAAAGAAAAATGGGTTTCTGTAGCTCACCTGAGCTACATGGAGAGCAGAGATATTATAACTAAGTCAAAATCCACAAACAGGACTTTCAGTTCAATGCAATACATGTGCCTGTTTAATCTGTAAGTCAAAACAAAACTAAATGAAACAATTACTGGCAGTTTTGTACAAATTCGCTGTTCCATTATTAAATTCATCATTGGAAGACTGACACTTATGCAGTCAGTTTAAAATATATATATACATGTACAGATGAAAATTCTGGAAACATTTGTTTGAGTCAAAAGTAACAATATCAAACAATGCTTCACAAGCCATATCTGGGACTGATGTAATGCAGTCGTTATTCATGGCACCTAGCCATGTAGGTCTATGAGCAAACTGAAGCAAGGATGCAAGAATAGACTTTGTTTAATTCCTGTGATGGGTACTATTGTCTTAGATGAGACAATTCTGCTAAATCATCCACTCCATTTACACAGAAGTCCTGAACTGCTGTATTAGCAAGGCATATCATATTGCTCTTGTAAATTCAGTAGAATAACATGGTTAAAGTACCATGTTTTCTGTTATCTGGAAGAACGCATTGTTATGATCTGATTTCCCCTGTATGTTTATTCCAAATTATGTGATCTTTTTTTCCTTCTTCCTTTTTCTCCTGTTTTTAGAAAATGTATCCGTGTGTCAAATAATACTAGTCATCCATTCCTCCCATAATTTATTCCAAGGTAACCACTTTATATTGGAACATATATGAATATAAATACATATACTGGAACCTAATAAATTTATTACAAATACACACATATAATATATATATATTAAGCTCCACATAGTATATTTCTGAAAGGCCCTGAACTGTCTCTTTTCATTTGATTTCTCCATTTCTTGGTAACTTTCTTTGCACGTACATGTCCAACAATTATGCTGACTACACATTTCTCTCAAAAAGTACACAAAATACATACCTTTGAGACTGCAAAGGGTCTAAAGAGTTTAATTAAATTTAATAGGAGCATGACTCAGATGTACATGGTGTTATTCACCAGCTCTTGTAAAGGACATGTTGTATTGCAGTTACATTGCTTACTGAAAGAGAAATGTGTTGTTTACACCTGGGACACAACTGCATGTTTGGCATGAAAAGAGCCTCATGGTACACTATAATAAGATTATAGAATCATAATATCATAGAATCAGTTAAGTTGTAAAAGACCCTTATGATCATCAAGTACAACCATAAACGTAACACTATGAAGTCCACCCCTAAACCAATCCCCTTATTGCCACATCCACACATCCTTTAAATACCTCCAAGGATGGCAACCCCACCACTTCACTGATCAGATCTTTCCAATGTCTAACCACCTTTTCCATGAGGAAATTCTTCCTGACATCTAATCTAAGTCTCTCCTGATGCAACTCAATGTCATTTCCTCATGTCCAATGACTTGAGAAAAGAGACTGACACTGTCCTTTCTGCAACCTCCTTTCAGGTAGTTATAGAGAGTGATGAGGTCTCCCCTCAACCTCTAGACAAAATAGCCCCAGTTCCCTCAGCTGCTCCTAATATGTCTTGTTTTCTAGCCTCTTCACAAGCTTCATTATTTGTCTCTTCACACACTCAAGCAAATCAATGTCTTCCTTGTGGTGAGGGACCCAAAACTGAACACAGCACTCAAGGTGCAGTCTCACCAATACCCCTTACAAGGGGATAATCACTTCTCTAGCCCTGCTGGCCTGCTCTGTTTCTGATACAAGGCAGGATGCCATTGGCCTTACTGGTCACTTGGGCATATTGCTGGCTCATGTTCAGAAAAGATGTACGCAAGTACATGAGATGATATGGGAACAGAAACATACAGGGAATATTTGATTTACTAAATCCAGCTAAAGATTTGATGGTCTACTCACCATACATTATCCCATTAACAGAATTCATCAGTTTTGATCATATTTTTGTTTACAGGAGAGGCATACATTGCATTTTGTAGAAATATATATATATATATTTTTTGAAAGAAGACACTGGAAAGTAAATATATTGGAGTGTGGATTGCAGTGAAAGAAGATCAAAAGGATATCTGGGCTCCTCATTTTTTGCTTTTTCATGTTAAGCAAGCTAAAGATGTAAGGTAAAGATACAATTTCTGACCAAGATTTTTAGAACTCCTACTACAGGCTTATCTGATAATCACTGAAAATTCCTCAGTCTCTGGGGCAGCTACAAGCAATAATTTATGTGCTTGGATGTTTCCATAAAGTCCTAGTTGTATTCACTTTTTGCACACAATGTGAACTTCTAAACAGGGAACAGAACTTCATTTTAACGCACAGGTTGCATTTTTATTAAGAGAAGTAGTTTTCAGGACACAAGACTGTAACACAAAAATGGTAATGAAAGCTAAATTATCAAAAATTATGCCTTGATTTTTTTAAGGATATGTTCATGAATCGGTTCTGCAGTCAGTCATTAATTATGAATTTTCCATGTCTCTACCTAACTGTATGATTGCATTATCAACCCAATTTTGCTTGAAATACTCACAAAAGGGGGAATTTTCTTTAACTTGATGAAAATTGGCACACAGATGTAAAAAATAGGAATAAGATAGAATTTCAAACCATATAGACATCATAGTAGTAGAGTTTTATTCCTTTTTTTTTCTGTTCACACTGAGGGGGCAAAAGCTAATACAGAAGAGATGGTTATTGGGGTTACATAAGAGAGCAATGAAGAATATTTTCAGAGATCATAAGACTTGATATGTTTGAATCTCTACAAGCAGACATATGCTAACATTCCCATTCCCCATGTTTGCTTCTTGGTCTGTTGTAGCTGGTGCTTGACCTCCATTTGAATTGCACAGCTCCCTCATTCACCCCACTTTGCACATGTACAGATGAAAACATGACAGTAGGATTCAGATGTAGAATCTGAAATTATGCAGTCTGTGCATAATTTCATTTTGGCTCATGCAACCAGAAGAGGAAGTAACTTCTTCTTTGATATATGTACATATTCACATACAGCCTGTGAAAATGTGTGAAAATGCTTGTACCTTAGATCTCAGTTGACCTGCAGGCTCAGAGACCTGTAACATTAACATATTTAGTCTCATTTTCACAGTATGAGCAATAGATATCTTCAATGCAAGGCCTTTCTCCTGCTAAATTTTAAACCCTTCTCCATAAAGAAGCTAAGGCGCCTTATGGTCTTTGTGAAAGAAAGACCATTAGAACTGTTTTAAATAGCAAATATTTCCCCGTACTCTGCATTTTCAGAAACAGCTCTACAATTTTGGATGAAATTTTCCTAATACTTGGTTTTAATCAGATACCCTGAGTGGTAAAAAGTTAGCCCAAAGTCTTCTCTTCACCAAATATTTAAGTAAGCTTTGCAGAAAAGGCAATTTGGCAGAAAAGGACCTGGGAGTCCTGTGAGAAAACAAGTTGGCTATAACCAAGCAAAGCACCCTTTTGGCAAAGAAGGTGAATAGTATCCTAAGCAGCATCAGGTAAAGTACTGTCAGCAAGTCAAGGGAGGTGATCTCAGCGCTGGTGTGGCCACACCTGGATTACTGTGTCCAGTGCTAGGTTCCCTGGGAGACAGATGGATATAGTGGGGAGAGTCCAGTAGAGGGCCACAAACATATCAAAGTGTCTGGAGCATCTCTCCTATGATGAAAGACCAAGAGAGCTGGGACTGTTCAGCCTGGGGAAAAGAAGGCTCAGGTGGGCTGTGCACATCAATGTGCACAAACACCTGAAGGGAATATATAAAGAAGATGAAGATAGGCTCCTTTCAGTAGCACCCAGTGACATGACAAGAGGCATTGAGCACAATATGAAACACAGGAGGTTCCTTCTGAGCATCAGGAAGCAATTCTTTACTTCAGAGGTGACTGAGCACTGAAAGAGATTGCCCTGAAAAGCTGTGAAGACTCCCTCCTTGGAGATCTTCAGAGGTCATCTAGACATAGTTGTCTGGGCAATATGCTCCAGGTGGCCCTGCCTGAGAAGGATGTTGCACCAGATGGCCTGTAGAGGTCTGTTCCAACCTCAATCAGTCTGTGATTCTGTGATTTTAATCAGAAGGGCAAATCAAGTCTTACAATTTGAAATGAAATATGATGTTTAAAACAGAAAAAAAAAAAAAAGAGAGAGAGAGAGGGAGAGGAGAGGAGAGGAGAGGAGAGGAGAGGAGAGGAGAGGAGAGGAGAGGAGAGGAGAGGAGAGGAGAGGAGAGGAGAGGAGAGGAGAGGAGAGGAGAGGAGAGGAGAGGAGAGGAGAGGAGAGGAGAGGAGAGGAGAGGAGAGGAGAGGAATAATACTACCAAGATCCAAGATCACTACAAATATTATTTTGATAGTTTCAGAGTGTTCTCAAGAAGAGTTTACATGAAACAAGTAGGGCCATGGTGTTATTTCAGTGCTGGCTGACTAGTTGAACCATGTAATAATTAATACTTGTATTAATACTTGTATTCTAAGATTTCATCTTCATCTCTTTCTTGCCCACAGTTTCAATTAAAATGCTCTCAGACTAAATAAATTTAACTTCTACCTGTAAAATGATATATTTTTATTATTATTTTTAATATACAGATTAAAGGTGTATTAATATTTTTACAATATTTTAACAGCTTTGTTTTGGTCTTTATTCAAAATAAGAAAAAGTTGTAGACTTCTCTGGACATTACAATGCAACTCAGTGGATTCTTACCTGGCAAATATTTTGCAGAAGAAAAGATAAAGCTAAATTCTTAATATAATTTACTATTGTGTCACTACTTAAGTCCAATGCCCCAGACTTCAAGATCCAGAAGGTCGTCTCCAACCTAAATGGCTCCATGATTCTATGATTCTACAGCAGGTGCTTTAGATGGATATGTTCTTCTTCATATGAACAGTTTGCTAATACACACAATACCCCCACTTCTTTCCCTCCCACCCTATAATACATGCTGTGGATATGAAAAAGGGGGAAGCATATATCAGCCACACTGCTTGAATATGAAAATAAGATAGGATATAGCAAATATGAAGCACACAAAGTCTAGGAGTACAGAGACGAACGTGAAAATTCAATCTTCCAACAGTCTATGTCACTTCCAGACCTAAACCTACTTGTAGCTATTCAGTCCTTAAAACAGATGTGAAAATGCTTACATCCATGAAGTTCATACATGAACTCAGAAGCAGAGCTAAAAGCTGAGTTTTCTACAATAACTAATACATCTAAAGGCAATTAAAAAGTAATTTTATGTTCTTCTGTTGGGTTATCTACTCTGATCTCTTCAATATGATTGCAACAGGAAATTAAAAATGAAAATCACCATGAGAAGAATCGCTCTAAGAATCTGAGAGTTGGTTGTAGCCATTCCTAGTCAAAGCTATGGGAAGGGATGAGGAAATTGAAATTCCACAGGAAATGTTGAACTGAGGATGCAGCATGAACACAGGTCATCTCCAGCAATCTAGCACTTGATTCCAAAATACAACATGAAAATAGAATTTGGACCTGTAATTGTTACTGTATGTTATTTATTGTTAATTAAAGGACTCAGTTTGGGTCCTTTAATCATGAAAGGTTTACAAAATAGCAATAAAAACACCACACAATTTAAAGACCCAGTTTTCCTCTCCCTCAAAAAGAAATGCAATGTATTATTACCTATGCTCCTCTTTATCATAATAGGGTATACCAATATCATCCAGAACCTAAATTCATGGTCATACTAAGAATATTCATTTTTTCATTCTAATTTGGTCTAAAATTTAGATTAGTACTATACAGTGTTACAGAGTTACAACCATTCTGAGTATCTTTCTCTGTGATACATCCACATACCTATGGGTGCTTAGCAAAGCATGACTTTAACCCCCATGTAGTCAACTATCTCGCATTACAAATACTAGAAAAACAACAGGAGGCTTGCTGGGCTGATTATGGTTTTGGCCATAGGAAACACTGCCCATGAGGAAAACTGATTTTATTATGCTATCACTGTGTAAATTTGAGACGAGAGGCAGGAGGCAGCGCCAAGCTGCTATGTCAAGAGTAACACTATCTCAATAACTGTAAAATGAAGTTCATGCAATTCAGTATCCAACATAAAAGCCAAAGGAAACTTAACTGCCTTTCTGTACCAGCTCTCAGATCTCTGCACTGCATCTCACTGGCTCCACACCTTTTCAAAAGTAAGCCTGAATATTCTGTATTTGCATGTAAACAAGAAGTCAGGAGATATTTTAGTTCTCCATGAAGAGGAGCTGCTTGCAAGAAAGAGGACAAGCAGGTGCACAGGGCCAGGGTAAGCAGGGACAGAGCTGAATGCCAGGGGAGACTAGTTCAGCTTCAGTCCTGGGAGCAGAGCTGGTGACAGGGGAAAAGGATGTGGCAGATGAGGTTTCCATTGGAGGACCGTGGCTATTATGGCCTCCATCAGAAACACATATAGCAGAGCACATTAGGAATTGGCTTCCCTGTGCCAGCCTGTGCACTTCTGAGGCACACAGTGCTACCAGCACACCCTCTAGCTTTTTGCCCACATCTTGTCCATTGAGAAAGTCACCATCCTGTTCTGACTGCATGCCTGCAGGTGCAAACTGACATCACTCCTCGCCACCCACTGCCCCTGTTGCAGGCTGCTGAATCATCTCCTTTGCACAGGATTGATGCAGCTACAGAAGGCAATATGATCTGGCATAAAAGTTTTTCTATCAAATGAAATTAAGTTTACTCAGGATCACTAGACTAACAAGCTCACAGTTCTGCAGTTGCCACAGAGGTTCAATGGAGGAGAAAATACATGGTCAGGAGCACAAGGGAAGATCAGAAATGTCCCATTCAGCAGCAGCCTGATGTTACATAGAATTTTGTTTTCTTGAGAGGGTTAAATTAAGCTAATGCCCTAAATACAAACACATCATCATCTTTACTGCAAATATGCTATTACTTACTTAAAACTCATTTTAAAACTTTAAGAACAAAAACAAATGGGAATGATTTAGGAGAGCCATGTTCACACTTGCTTTTCTTTAGGGCACATACAAAGCTGAAAGTGCGTTCTTTTATTGTCTCCAGAGGGCTGGATGGGGCACCATCAGAGAGGCTATTTTTTTTTTTTTTTTTTTTTTTGAAATAAAAGCTGGGCAATAGCACATAGATGACTAAGTAAAGCAAACTACCTGTGGAGCATGTTAGAGGATGTAAATTACACCCGAGGGAAATGCAGCGACACGGCCCAGCTCCACTATCTGCTCGGAACGAAATAGCCACTGGAGAAACGCAGGCGGGGCGGGTGGGGACAGACTCCCAGAGCTGCTCTGCATCTTGGAGAGTACCCCCCCGACACAGCCCAAGGGAGGCTGAGAATCTCACTTCCCGGCGCTCGGCGAGGGTTAGCAGCACCGCTCACTTTTCCTACGACGACCCATCCCATCCTCCCGCTGGGGGGCTGTAAAACCAGCCTCCCGCCGGTCCCCGGCTCGCACAGATATGCGCCAGCTCCTGCTCTAGCCCCCCGCAGGGATCAGGGGGCTGCGGAAGCTACCTGCAGTCCCGGGGGGGCCGCGCTCCCCGGCACCGGGAGCATCCCTGCGGCCGCAGGTGCGGAGCTCCGGCTCCCGCGGGGCGGGGGTCCCCGTCCCGGCGCTGCCCCCCACGACCACTACCACCTTCCCCTCGAGGAGGCGGCCGCCCCCGCCCGCCAGCTTCCTCCTTACCTGCGCGGCGGCGGCGAGGAGCCCCAGGGCGAGGGCCAGCAGCGCGGTGCCCCGGCGCTGCCCCGCCGCCGCGGCCATCCTCCTTCCTCCTCCTCCTCCTCCTCCTCCTCCCGCGGCGCTCCGGCGCGGTGCACCGGGGGGGCCGCCCCGCTTCGCCGCTCCTTTCCTGCCCGGCGGCCGCCCGTGCGCGCCTCTGCGAGCGGCGCGGGGTGCGCGGCTCCTCCGGGCCCCGCAGGGCAGGGAGGTGCGCGGGGGCGCGGCCCCCCGCTGCCGGGCGGCGGGGAGGGAGGCGGGGAGCAGCCGCCGCCGCCGCCGGTCCGCCCCCGCCAGCCGCCGCCTCCCCCGGGGCTCCCCCGGGGCTCGGACGGAGCGGGCAGCGCAGGGGGAGGCAGGGAGCGCAGGCGGGGGTGCGGCCGTGCGGAGACGTGGGGCGCACAGGCAGGGATGGGGCAGGCAGAGATGGGGCAGGCTGATAGGGATGGGGCAGGCAAGCAGGTATTGGGCAGGCTGATAGGGATATGGGCTGACAGGGATGGGGCAGGTAGGCAGGGATGGGGCAGACGGGCAGGAACGAGGCAGGCAGAGATAGGGAAGGCTAATAGGGATACAGGCTGACAGGGATGGGGCAGGCAGGCAGAGATGGGGAAGGCTGATAGGGACGGGGCAGGCAAGCAGGTATTGGGCTAGCCAATGGGGATGGGGAAGCCTGATAGGGATGGGACAGGATTATAGGGATGGGGCAGGCAAGCAGGTATTGGACAGGCTAATAAGGATGCAGGCTGATAAGGATAGGGCAGTCTGATAGGGATAGGGCAGGCTGATGGGGATGGGGCAGGCAAGCAAGTATGGGGCAGGCTAAGAGGGTTGCAGGCTGGTAGGGATGGGGAAGGTATTGGGCAGTCTGACAGGGATACAGGCTGATAGGGATGGGCCAGGCAGGCAGGGATGGGGAATGCAGGAAGAGGACATGCTGTCCAGGATGGGGTGCAGTGGCAAGCACAAGGCAAGTAGGCACAGTGAGTCATGCAGGCACAGGGTCCACGGTTTGGCCCCCACCTGGTCTGCTCTCTTTGACATGCTTGCAACACTATGCTTGTGAGTGTATAACATTACTCCAAATGCACTGCTGTGCTGAGACACTTCTCACCTGGAGTAAAGGCCTGGGGGATCAGAACCCCTTCATACAACTTTCTGGAACGCCCTCAAGCCTTCTCTTGAAGGCATTGGCTGGTACCTGCAACTCCACAATCTGCTAATTGAACAGCCAAAATATAAGCGGTGGCAATCAAACGAGAATATCAACCTGGCTGAATTTGTGTTGGCAGCTTGTGAAAGATTTGTGGCAGCTCCTATAAGTCTCTTGTGAAACCACAAGAAAATGTATTGTTATTAGACACATTTCTAAAGCTCCCACCACGAGCCTATTTGAATGTTCCCATAGCATCTGGGCACAAGTATTTACATACTTGGATTATCCCTGGAAAATGCACACCTCATTGAAGAGCCAAATAAATCAGATGGGAATCCTAAATAAAACTATATGTTGATGAAGCAGCATGTGCATGGACTAAAGACTGCCACATCTCTCTTTATCTTTTATGCATTATGTCAGCCATTGCTGAGAAAGTCTTTGCCCTGTGCAGTGAAGGCATGTAGGTTTTAACATTTAGACCTGAACGTGAAATCCTAACAGCTCTTTCACTTGGAGATTTATAACCTATTTCATCTGATAACGTTCTATAACCTGTTACTTATACAACAAACAGAAGTGTGATGCTTAACATTTTAGAAATGCCCTTTCAAGTATAGCTACATAAAGTACAGTAGCTTAAACTGAAAAGTGCTTGCTTATTCAAGTACCCCCAGGGATAATCTACGAATATGCATGACAGATGAACTTCTGAAATTTTTGTTTTCTTTCTAAAGACATATGACTGGGTAAAGATGTAAACATTCTGCAGTTCTTGTTTTTATTAACATGTAATTACAGAGGTTAAGACTCCCGTTTGGAGTGCATGACGTAGTGTGGTCTAAAATATGTCATAAATGTTGCATGATCCAAGAAACACAATTTGGCTGAACAAAACATGACATCCAATTTGTCAGGAATGAGCTGTATACAAGTTTCATGTTGCAAAATATGCTTATCTTTTAAGAAATGAAGAGGATATTTCCTGGCATTTACAACTGTCTGAAAGGCCTAAGGGTTCAAGGCAATACCAAGCTACATATTAATTGTCAGGAAAAGCTATATTGACAAGTCTTAATATTTATATTACAAACTGTGCGATATTAGCATATAAATTTTATGAATTACAGAATCACGGAATTGTCTAGGTTGGAAGAGACCTCAAGATCATTGAGTCCAACCTCTGACCTAACACTAACAAGTCCTCCACTAAACCATATTGTTAAGTTCAACATCTAAACGTCTTTTAAAGACCTCAAGGGATGGTGACTCTGAATTCTCTGTTCTCACACTGGCTTTCCTGCCACAGGTGATTTTATACTCCTTTGATATTGCAAGTGTACCATTGTTGTCTCAAACTGATATAACAACAACTATAACATTATTCTTCTTACAGTTGTATCTGGAAAAAGTAAATAAATAAATAAGGCAAGAAGAACCATCGAGTTATGCGTTAATGATAGGGGAAATAAGGGAATTTCTGAAAGTGTTGTCTCTAATTGTTGGACATGAAGATAATGGTAATGGTATTTTTAACCACAGAAGAACTTAACAGGACATACAGATATATGCTTCCCGTTCTTTTGTGAACATTGTCAGGCACAAAATATCAAACATACCCTGTCATCAACCCAGGGATCTGAGAAGACTTAGGAAGATTTAAGATATTTTAAGATTTAAGAAAAGACCAAGGCTTCATGCTTAGGGAGGGAATGCACATAAGGAGACTTTGTAAGCAATGCCTTCATTTCCAGAAAAAAAAAAAAAAAAAGAAAAAGGAAAGAAAAAAAAAAAGAGAGAGATGGATTAAAAATTCTGAAATAATTTTCAGCATTAGATGGAAAAATGCAAACAACTTTATTATCAAGGATATGTTTTTCTTCACATTTAGAATGCAGGCAGAATATGCTCTCTGAAAACCTAATTTTTCCTCTCAGCAATAGGATTCTTTTATGTCTCTTTCTGTTTCCTATGTAACTTTATTTCCCACAGAATTGGCAATGCATTTTTAAACAGAGATTTGCAGCTCTAAATTCAGACACAGCCTCCAAGCAAGCATAGTGCATGGTACGTCAAATGTAGTACATACAATAGTACATGATTGACGTAAAATTAAAAATCTGAAACTTTAGGCATTTTTGTACTTTTTTCTTAGAATTGCACGTTTGGTTTGTACATTTGGCCCAACTCTTCCTCTGCACTACAATCCCGATGTCCCATGACTCCTTCATGTCCATGTCCATGACTCTTTCAGCATTAATTCCAGAGGCACATGCTTTCTAGTAGCTCAGAACCTACAAAATGGGCACATTTCTATTCAGGGAGTCACAGTTTCCTTTTAGAAATAAATCTGCTTGCATAAATAGAACTAACATTAATGAGCAAATAGATCATACTGTATGTACACAATTCTTTTTGTAAACATAGGCAGTTGTTGATACTTTGGTCTTGCTTGGGTGTTTGGAGTATTCTGAATGTGGGAGTCCCCAGGTGTCTTACATAGATAGTAGACCTTTTTTTCCTCATATGTCAACTGTTGGTCATTGTAGACAGTGAAAAGCCCCAACGCTTCTCAAAGAATATGAGAAAAAGCATGTATAAAATTTGCATTTTTTTTTCATCCACTGTTTGCCACTGATACATACAGCAATATTCATCTTGCTTGCCTGTTTCTATTCCATAGGTATACACTATTATTTCAGGCACAGTGTAGATGCAGTACATAGTATGTAGTAATATCTTCAGATTTATTTTGTTCTGCATTCTTTAATTACATGGTATTCAAAATCATCAATAAATAGCAAAGAAAATTTTTCTTTAGAGTTAATAATGAGCACAACTTTGACTTGAAACTCAGATGTTAAATATCTGATAACCAGTGGAAATAATATTTTATACCTCTGAATAAAACATCAGTCTGAAATGTGAAATTTGTTACTGAGCTAAAATTTTTGAAAAGCCATTTGTTTTCCTTAGAATATGTAGTTTTGATGGCATAGTTGCATCCCTCACAGTGAAACTGAGAGATTCTACCTCTAGAAATATGCTGTACTACCACTGATAAGAAAAGTGAAGAATCTCCTCTCCTCTCCTCTCCTCTCCTCTCCTCTCCTCTCCTCTCCTCTCCTCTCCTCTCCTCTCCTCTCCTCTCCTCTCCTCTCCTCTCCTCTCCTCTCCTCTCCTCTCCTCTCCTCTCCTCTCCTCTCCTCTCCTCTCCTCTCCTCTCCTCTCCTCTCCTCTCCTCTCCTCTCCTCTCCTCTCCTCTCCTCTCCTCTCCTCTCCTCTCCTCTCCTCTCCTTCTTTCTCATCAACAGTTTTAATTCCCTAAAACAAAAAAAGCTACCATTTTTTTTGGCTATGTGTGTGCATAAACTGGATTCCACCTGTTGGCATCTGAGCTGATAATCACTTTTTAACTCTAGCTTCTCTGCTTCTCATTTTCATCTGTCTTGGAGACAATGTGCCAGCAAAATACCAGAGGTGCTCTTTTAGAGTCTTCAAAACCAGTCCCCTTATAAATAAGAGAATATAGGAAATTAGCAAAAAAATGACACCAAAATTCAAGAATCAACATAGGAAAAGAGCAAGGATTTATATGCACATTTAAACATTAGTAGTATTTTGAATGAACAGCAAAAAACATATCTGTACAGTAGTATATATTTATCTGTGATTTTATCTTTCTATATTCAAATCCACAGTTTATCAGAAGCAGAGCACAAGTGAAGGAGACAGATTGAACTAAAGGATGTAACTAACCGGGTGAAACATTTACGTGTTTTGAATACTTAATCTCTAGATTTTAGCTGGTTTAAAACTCAGACTCAGAAAGTGACAGCATTTTGCTTAGCTTGTAGAAATAACATCACACACAAATAAGATGTTAAAAAATGTAGTGCAAATTTGGGGGGAGAGTTGTGTTTTTGGTGTGGGGTGGTGTTTTTTGTGTGTTTTTGTTTTGTTTTGTTTTGTTTTGTTTGTTTGTTTGTTTTTGTTGTTGTTGTTGTTTTGGTTTGGTTTGGTTTTTGGTTGGTAGGTTATTTTTGTATGTGTTTGAATGCATGCTAGTTACATGGAAGAAAACCTGTTCCTTTTATAAGAGCTCCCAACAGAGACTGCATCTAAAACACTTAACATTCCAAAGTATAATAACACATATAAACTCTGTTGGGTGAGGCTTTCTGGGTGAGGCTTAACAAGCTATACAAGATGTAGGATTAATAACAATAAAAAGTTGTTGAAATTGTCATAGAGTGTTTAAAGACCTTCCTGAATCACTCACCATCCACTGTTCCCTGTGGATATGCAGGAGATACTTTAATTATTAAGATATGTAACATTTGTGGAAGAGGCAGACAGATGCAGAAGTTATTTCTGACTCCCTTAGCACCTAATCTCCTCCTTACAAGCCTCTATATTTGCAATGTGATCAGGAAGCAGTCACACATAATGCAATGAATTTAGTTTCAGTCTGCATTTGGTAAGGCTATGCTGTTTCAAGGACCTCTTTTTTTTTTTTTTTTTTTCCCTTACCCACCCCTCCCCCCAATATTTCCTTTACCCAAATAAGGAAGGCCTAGAAGTGGAAGTCAACAATGCTGCCAAAATATGTGGTCATGTCTACAATAAGAGGTACATCAATTCAGGGCAGATCCAGAACAACCTCCACTAGTTATCTATCGTCATTTAGGAAAAGAGATAATAATAGTGTGAGAAATGCAATTCCCTTGGCTTGTGAATGTAGTATGTGATGTAAGATAAGATATAAACCCAAACTAGTCAACAGAAAACAGCAGGCCTCAAAGTTACTTGCTAGTATCCTTTTAATATAGACCAAGTTAGATTTATTTCAGGAAAAGTGCTTCAACATCTCAGGGAATGAAAAATTAAAATATGTTTAAAATATGTTACCTATTAGGATGAATCCTGTTCTGCATCCTGCACCTGCAGTTCTTGGTCTCTTCTCAAGTGCTGGAAGAAGACAGGTAGTAGCAAAATCCTGTCACCTCCTTCTACTGCCCCAACCCTTCTCATTGAATCTCTCAGAAAATGGAATGGGAACAAAATACAGTGATTTAAATATGTTATGAAAGCAGCTGTGGAAGAACAGGTTCACATTCTTGTTGAACTGTAAATGACCATTTGTAATGCAGACTTCAACACTGTAGCACAGAGATTTTACCCCCTTACTAGAAGATGAAGTGGCATGGGAAATGATTTATTGATACAGGAGTTGTTGGGTGGTTACACATTCCAGCTCTAGAAACTATTTTCTGCTGCAATAGAATGGCACTCTCAGACTTGGCTGAAGTATTTGTTTGCATATTTTGGTGCTTTTTTTCCCTCTCCATTAAAATATCATGCTGGCATAGAAGCAAGGAATTTTTTATTATTTTTGTGTACTTATATCATACCTGGAAAACTCTTCCCTGAAGTTTGGTATTCATTCCAAAACAAATAATGATAATTCTCACATTTGGTCACAATGTTTTAGTGATATGACTTTTGGATTTTACTAAGTATTTCTTATTAATCTTATCTCATAAGAAAAACAGTCTAATTTGCCTCTTAAGCAACTTTTCAGTACCATGAACTTTTGTTCATGATGCTCTCACCCTTAGTGAGATTAATTGTAATCAAATCAGAACAGATTTTTTCCCTCTAAAGTGGATTTTCAACTGCAGACCTCCTCTGCAGTACCAAACATACCAATGATTTCTATTAACCAGCTTCTTTGGCTCTATTTTAGAGCAAAGTCCAGTCCTTTATGGCTTACAATCTAACAGACAGATTTATAACAACAGGCAATGAAAATGAAGAAAGTAAATATCCAAACCCTTTGAATTCTAAGGTATGATTAAAAAAGTGATAACAATAAGCAACTTAATACAATTGTTTCATTTGTTCAGTTCAGACACTGGTAAGCTGCCATCAGATTATATTTCCATAGCTTTTCATGTTACTGAAATTTTAGCAAAGTATCTATTATTTTACCTAAAGAAAACCATGTCTGCAACTATTGCATCACTTCAAAGACATAAGTCTCCAGGCCAAAATTATTTCTGAGATAATTTCACTCACTATTTGGTACAGAGCACCAAATACGTCACAGTCAATAATTTGTTTGGACACCACTCTCACTGCAGTTCTTGCTGTGAAACTCTGATTTTATATCTGGTAATAAACTGCACGCAGGAGCCACAAGCTACTTTTACTGTAACATCCTACAATACCTGAAAGCTGGCTACTTCGTTAACACAGCATTTAAAATTCTATTCAAATATATATATGTATATAAGGAGGCAAAAGGTACCAGTGTGGTCATCTATACTAATTTACTGTGCAAGACGAGCCATAGGACTGATTTGAACTGATTTGAACTACAGCCTAATTATCAATATTTTGCTTCCTTGTGGATATTCATAGTTTGTGATCAAGCCATGATATATCCTTAAAAGGATAAAAACCCATACAAATAAATAAATAAATAAAAAGATAAAATAAGGTAAAGGTAAAGGTAAAGGTAAAGGTAAAGGTAAAGGTAAAGGTAAAGGTAAAGGTAAAGGTAAAGGTAAAGGTAAAGATAAGGGTAAGGGTAAGGGTAAGGGTAAGGGTAAGGGTAAGGATAAAGATAAAGATAAAGATAAAGATAAAGATAAAGATAAAGATAAAGATAAAGATAAAGATAAAGATGATAAAGATAAAGATAAAGATAAAGATAAAGATAAAGATAAAGATAAAGATAAAGATGATAAAGATAAAAATGGTAAAGCTAATAATAGACTTGATTCTCTGAGTCTTTCCTTAATCACTCATTTGGCTCTTTTTGGGGATTACTGCAGTTTAGCATCCTGCATGAATTATGGATGCAAGAAAACTATCACCAATACTTGCATCTGTGCCAGATATGTTGGTAATATAAGCTATACTCTACTAGTTACTTTTCATTTTTTATAACCCCAAGGGCTGCATTAAACCCTTTGGCCACTGTACTATTGGATCATAACATCAGCTCTGACCTGTTGATCATTTTCAGAGTGTCTATTTCCTAGATAACATGTTTTGTCCTATAATATGAGTTGAATTTCTTTGGAGTTACATGTAGGAAATTTAAAATATATATGTATTCATTTAAAATATATATATATGCAGCCCGTTTCTACCTACCTATCTTAGAAAAATGTAGAAATTATTAAAGGAAACAAATCAGTATAAATTCCAGCATTTAGGGTTTATCTGTTTGTTTTTGATTGATTGATCTAGTTCCTTTCTTATGTACTGATTTTGTGTAAATATAATGGCAGCAGTTTTGGAAGGATTGTTCTTTCATTGTATTTTAATATTTTCTTTAAAGAAGATAGAACAATTCTTGATAAAAGCAAAACTATTTACCTTATTCCTTGTCTGCTCATTACAGCCATGGAATCACAGAATCATAGAATATCCCAAGTTGGAACAGACCTATAAGGATCATCAATTCCAAGTCCTGGCACCACACAGGCCTACCCAAAATTTTAGACCATGTGACTAAGTGCACAGTCCAAATGTTTCTTAAACTCCAACAGGCTTGGTGCAGTGACTACTTCCCTGGGGAGCCTGTTCCAATGTGGGACCAACCTCTAGGTGAAGAACCTTTTCCTGACGTCTAGCCTAAACCTCCCTTGCCTCAGCTTGACACCATTACCATGGGTCCTATTACTCGTGACTGAGGAGAATAGGTCGGCACCTGTCCCTCCACTCCCCCTCATGAGGAAGAAATGGCTTCATTTGCTTTAAAGAAGAGTAAGACTTTTTCAAGAGTATAACCTGATCTTTTCCATTTTGCACCCCTCAAAAATCTCAGAAATTATTTATAAACTCCAAGGCATTCTATGAACCATCATCTTTTGACAGTTTTTGAAAAACGAAATGATTAGTGAGATAAAGCATCCAGTTTCAACAGTTATTTATTATTTATATTTATTTTACTTTATTTCAGCTTGCTCTATCCCAATACTGAACTCCAATTCATACATCAGTCTGAGGTATAGGGGAGCAGACCACCCACAATTTCTCAAGTCAAAAGGCTGCATAAACAATCCACATTTTTGAAAATTAAGCCCACGAGAACACTTCTTTCCTGATAGAAAAATTTGACCAAATTTTGTGGAGTTACATTTGAACTGCAGTTGGGTGAAAGCAGAATTGGGCCCAAAATCTTTGAGAAGCCTGGGCTGTCAAGCCTTCTTGGTGGAAGGCAGTCAATTGTTCGATGGAAAAGTTGCCAGCACAGAATATCTTCTTCTTAACCTAACATATACAGTGTATGCATAGTAAAAACATTTACATTCACCAGTGGCATGCACAGATAACCAAACTACTTTTCTTCTTAGCAATGATCAGAGAATGGCTTACATGCTCATAAAGGCAAAGCAACCTGAAAAGTTTAGGCAGTCTTAACAAGCCTCTCCTTTGACACTAAGAAACATGTCACATATCAGTTTTAAAGTGCAATGATAAAATAAAATAGAAATCTTGTTGTCACTAGGTGTTCTGTGCAAGATGTAAGCAGTAACCAACAGTAATACACATCATATCCTGACAGCGTGAAGCAGACCATTATGGGATTCTGCAGGTACATGATGGACTTGCTGGAAAAACATTTGGAAAAATTTGATCTCTCCATTTTAGATTAACAGCAATAACTTTACGTATGTGATCCTGAGATAAGCTGTGAAAAGCAAGCTCTGAACTGGACATTTGCTCAGCAGCTTAACTATAAAGCAAATCTACCTCTCTTTCTACTGATTGATACTCATGTGTCTGATGCTTAATAAACAAACAATTGAAGCATAAATTATTTCAAAACTTCAACTTTTTTTTTTGTTTTGTTTTGTTTGCTTGTTTTTGTTTTGTGTTTTTTTTTTTTTTAGGACAAAAGAGGCAGAAAATGCCAGTCAGATGGTATTTGAACAGATTATCACTGCAGTTACATCAGCTTCTGTACAATATCAAGATAAATGTGGACAGAAAAGTCAGAAACTGCTAGGATGGAACAGAAATATCTTCAAGATTATATATATGTGTGTTTGTGTGTGTGTGTGTAAACAGGTTGATCCCACCCTTGAAACCTATTGATAAGCTGTGTATCACGTGTATTCTTAAATATCATTTCAGGAGTCAGGGAAGTTCAGTGCTACTGGTGGGGATGCAACTGGAATTTGATGAGAAAGCTATCAATACCCTCTTTTCTGAGATTTAAAAAGCCATGTCTAACCATAGTGAGTCCTAGCTCATGTCCATTTTTGTATACATTCAAGTTAATTTCTTACCACAGTTCATTGCTATTTTACCATAGGCTAAACCTCACTATACAACCCCATATCATATTTTGATGTAAGAACTTTCATTCAAAGAGAGGGAGCAATTATACTGCTCCATATCAATAGGTACAGCTTAGCTCCATAGCAAAGTAGAATTCCTAAAACATGGGGAGAAAAAAAAAAAAGAAAAATAATAAAAAAAAGCAAACAAACAAACAAAAAACCCTTTCCTGTAAAATGTGAAAAGTGAACATATTATAACCACAAGATGTCACTGAGGCTAAAAAATCTCTGGAAGTCAAATTGGGCTAGATATCCTGCAAGGAAAATATCTGTAGTTCTAGAATAAGGTGTACAGAAGGAGTCAGGGACAGGTTTCAGGTTCATGATATTCGATGAGGACTAGGCACGCTGTTGACTGTATTCTAGCCTGCATAGCTGCAGTCTATTGAACACAGACAGATGGACCCTCAGCCAAACTGGCTACTGATTTTGCCTAGTATGGCAAATCCTGCCTAAATACATGTAGTTAAAAACAAGGAGCAAGAAAGATGAGGTCAGCAGTAGCTTTCCGTGTGACTCCTATCAATGAAGAACAGATCTCACATCAGGAAGGAAGGCAAGAATTTACCTTTGAGTACTAATTAATTCCTCTTTGAAATACATTAGAAGATACCCAGACACTCCCAATCATATTGATAGCTGATCTCCAGGTTGCAAAGTTTGCTGCTGTCATGAACACTGGATTAGTCTGCTAGCTGTGTCTATAAATGCTTCACAACCTTTTTCCATTTCTTGACCAGAAATTAAAATATAAATATATATATATATATAAATGTATTTCTAGAATCATAGAATTGTTTGGGTTGGAAGGGACCTTACAGACTATCCAGTTCCAACCCCCTGCCATGGGCAGGGACACCTCCCACCAGGTTGCCCAAAGCCCCATCCAGACTGGCCTTAAACACTTCTGGGAATGGAGCATCCACAGCTTCTCTGGGCCACCTGTTCCAGTGCCTCACCACCCTCATAGTAAAGAATTCCCTCCTTATATCTAATCTAAACCTAATCTAATCTCTTTTAGTCTAAAGCCATTATCCCTTGTCCTGTCACTACACTCCCTGACAGAGTTCATCTTCATCTTTTCTGTAGGCTCCCTTTAAAGACTAGAAGGCCACTATCAGGTCTACAAAGAGCATTCTGTTCTAGAGATTAAATAACTTTCTCAGTCTTGAATGTATGGTCCTTTTAAGACATACTTTAGAAACTATACTGTGCCCTAGTAGTCATTTCTAGGTACTTCATTTTGAATTTTGTCATTTCCCCTAGAATTTCTCAAGGTGTCTTTGGCATTATGTAAATAGAATTAATAGTTACTTTAAAATTGCTCCACAGGTGCTTTTTATTCATCCTTGTATAACAAGAGGAGAGGAAATATGAAGGTGAGAACATGAGCAGTGCACAGTCCACTATAGGTTCTGGCCCCTACATGTTATCAAATTGGATTTTTTTTTTTTAATAAAGATGAGGAGTAACAAGTAGTCAGATTACTTATTTGCTATCTTGTATTAGTGTTTAAATAGATTTTACCTATTTTAATATATAAACTTTCAAACTTTAGAAAGCCTAGTTTATGAAAAATGTATGTGAAGTTAAAGATTTGTTTAAAAGAGTCAAAAAGAAATAAAGGACCTCCAGTGTTTATGGTAAATATATCCTGGTTACCTTGGTGCAAATCACAGCAGAGTACAGACTGAAATCATGCTTCCAAGAACGCCCAGATTTTAGTGATTTGCTTTCAGCTTTAGTGGACCTGAACACAGGTGCTAGCCTCCACTGTATTCTCTAAAAAAATATAAACCTAAATCACTATGTTTAGGGAAGGTGTGGCTTTGGATCCACATTTTACAGGTTGTATACTTTTTTCCAGCTTGCAGTCAACAAATGAGGGAAAGGATAACTATAAAAAGCCTTCACACATCACTAATCAAATAAAATTGATGCCAGTTTTCTGAGGTCTACTTTGAATCTTTTTAAGTCTATAAGGATTCATATTATAAAAACTTTCTGCCACTGGTATCAACCAACACTGTTTTAAGAGTTTCAGCAACAATGCCAAATAATTAATGCACTAACCAGCATCAGTGCATCACCCTTTCATTACCTTCTGGACCAAGGTGAAAATACCTTGTGGGACATCATGGCACCACCTGTTTTCTAACTGCAGACTGTGATTTAGCACATTCCACAAGCACAGACATTTGAACATAGTCTTGAGAGCACAAGTCTGATTTATGCCAACTATTTGCCTACTGCAAGGAAAAAAAAAAATAAAAATGTATGAGAAACAATTGTTTAAAGAACACTCAAATTAAGACACATTCCAGCTTTCTCTAAAGTAAATATTCAACTTCTTACACTGTAAATAATAATAATAATAAAATACACATTCTACAATAGAAAACCTGACATAATTTTTTTAATAAATTATTTGTATGTGTGCTTTGCACACTGTTCCACTGAATAATTAAAAGCTAACTTCAGATTTGTTCATAATCTCTCTATTGGTTGGATTAGACTTTAAAGGAATTCAATAATTATGACTTCTATTTTCTCTGAGATAGTACTACAAAGCTGTCTACTATCATGCCTTTTGGTTGACAGAAGCACAGAATAAGATAAGTTGCATAGTGCCATTGCCAATTTCTTAAAAGAGAGTTTTAAACAGCTCTTCACTAGAAACTAGAAATGTGTTGTCATCCTTGGATTTTATATGGCATTCATTCTTTTAACTAATAACAGAAAGTGCTCTCAAACAGTAAGAAACAGTTGCATACTATAAAGCTGATTTTTACATATTTTTGTTGCTTATTTTGTTTTTGTTTTTAGAGCCAAAACTACTTTCTAATTCTTTTAAACCATAAAATCAAGCACGTACACCCCTAGCACATGGTCTTATATAGAAATAGCTCCTGCTAGAGAAAGAATGTAATTCCTTCTCTACAGCCAACAAAGCTTTGATCTCTTGATTAAGATCATTTGCTCATAGTGCCGGTCCTTATAATGTGGACACTTGCCCATTTGGAACAAGACTTGTACTAGGAATCCACATCACGAACATTAAGGTTAATATGGATAACCCAAGGCATGTTGACATTTCCATTTCATCCACAGCTATAAGTGAGATTCTTTGTTTTTAGAAACACTCTTTGGACATCTGGAATGTCCTTTGTGAAATGAGAGTAGCCTTGGACTTACACAGGTAAAACAGGAATTCAAGAAAAAACAGAAGAAAGAAAAAAATCACACAGACACCAAATGATTTCTACAGTTCTCCCCCTCCCAACACATACACCAATTCAAACTCTTTCATGGTAAGCAGAGATCAGAGGACCAAAAAGACATTAAATGATTTGGTCATTTTCCTTTTATTTGTTCCTAGTGATATCATTTCCAACCTATTGTGCTGCCACACAAGAGGGTGATAGCTATCACTATCTATCAATGAGATAGCTAGGGAGAGCTATGTCTCTGTCAATGAGAGATGTTCTTGGAGAGCAAGTTCTACCCAAAGAGCTGTAATTGGCCAAGGCTTTGCAGTTTCCTACTCATAATTATATAATATGGAACACTAAAACTTCATATACAAAATTGTATGTAAAAGCCATGGACTATTAATTGACACACAGCGGACCTGCAAAAGTTACCATGTAGAGCTCTGTGCACACGTAAATCCTTGTATGTGATTACTTTGGTAGGTAATGAAACCAGACACTAAACCTTATTTCCAAAATTCTGTTAGATTTTCTTTTTTTTTTTTTTTTTTTTTTTTTTCACAGAAAAATTGCACCAGAAAATTTACTTTTACTTACAGAAGCTAGCATACACTTAAAACAATCATTTCATGTTCCAGCACAATGGAACTATCATCCACTTTAAGTGAATTCTATATTTTATTGGTGTGGAGATGAGAGCAGAGTTTGCTTGGAGGGTTAAAATAAACAGATAAGGAGTCGTTGTGACTCTACTTGTTTGTGCAGCATTCCACACTTTCCTAAGATAGCCTACGAATATTGCAAAAGGTGCATAACTTTTTCCTGAAATGATCCCTTCAGGGCTAAATCGAAATTAGCATTCAGACGGAGTGAATCAAGAAAGACATGTTTAATTACATTGCCAAGCAATATTAACTTCAAAATATATTAAAAGCCTACAGATCACCAGTCTAAATGAAAACATTTTGAAAATCTCAGTTGTCTTTTTCTCTTTGGGCTTTATGATCTTGAGGTCTCTTCCAACCTAGAAATTCTGTGATTCTGTGATTCTGTGATAACATACTTGCCAGAAATTATGATATTTTTTACAGGTAATAGAAGAAAAGAGTCTTAAGTGTTTGGGCTCTATTGGATATTATAGCTCATATTTAGTGATATTCATTTGATATCCCCAGGAATTTGAATTTCTCATAGTAAGATTTCATAAGAAGATTTTGTCCAATAGTAAAAAATGACCCATAAGAGGAAGAAACATGGCTACAGGCATAATAGTTAATTTTGTTCTCTTCTTTTTCTCTTCTTCCTCTTCCCTCCCACCCCCCCTTTTTTTTTCCTGCCATTTATTAATCAGCAGTTTTACCCCAGAAAAGCTTAGAAACATTTCACCGTTGATATAATCCCAAGTAACTAAACTATTCTGTGTAATACACTACTATGATTTCAGACTCTAATTTTAAAATATCAGAAAACCATATATGAATCTGTCCAGCAAAGAATACATTAGTCATTTACAGGTATATAATAGATAATAATAGATAGTTTTTTAAACAGTTTGGAGCAGTTTCTTTAGAGAACAGTGTCTACTTTTGGAAAAAAAATAAAAATAAAAGTTTTATATGAACTTTTATATGAACTGTCGCTCTTTGACAGTCTTATCAGAAGGACATAATAAGAACAGAAGCCAAGATGTGTTGTTTTCAGGATGGACAGTGTTAATTATAGATTAGGTTTTGTTCAAGTACTGTATGGTTTTAGGCACTGCTTTCACCCACACCTCTGTGAATGTGGTATCATCCAGTGCTGTTCAGGTGGCATCTGTCATGAACAATATCCTTAATTTAAGTCTGTCTGTACATATAATCGTAATGTCTAAAAAATCTTGATCCAAAAAACTCATAACTCTTCTTAAAAAATTAGTAGAAAAAAAGAACAGAGAAAAGGTATTGAGATAAACACTTCTTAAATAATGATTTGCAAATAATCAGACACAGTAAAAAAAAAAAAAAAAAAAAAAGTGTGAAAAATGTGATGATGTGGACTGCAATCAAGGAACCATTTTATGTGCTGTTCTTCCATTAGCAATTTTCAACGTGCATTGCAAAAACTGTCTGTACAAATATCTGTGTTTCACAGATTGGGGAAAAAAAAAAAAAAGGAACACAGATACGCAGCAACTTATTTAAGAGCTGGAAACTGTCACAAATAATAGGACTAGGGGTTATAAACACCAGCCACCTGTGGAGCCCCTTGGGAGTCAGTCCTGAAGGGAAGAGAGGTCCAGGAAGGCTGGACGCTCCTCAAGAAGGAAGTCTTAAAGGTGCAGGAGCAGACTGTCCCCATGTACTGTAAGATGAGCTGGTGAGGAAGACTAGTGTGGCTAACAGGGAACTTTTGCGTGTGTCCATGAGAAAAAGAGAGTTTATGTCGAGTGGAAGAAGGGGCAGGCAACTCGGGGAGAGTACAAGGAAACCAGCGTATGCAGGGAGAAAATCAGGAAGGCCAAAGCCTAGCACGAGCTCAATCTGGCCACTATGGTTAAAGATAACAAAAAATGTATTTATAAATATATTAATGACAAGAGGAGGGCCAAAGAGAATCTCCATTCTTTACTGAATGCAGGGGGAAACATGACTTCAGAAGATAAGAAAAAGGCTGAGGTTCTTAACACCTTCTTTGCATCTGTCTTTACTAGCCATACCACTTATCCTCAGGGTACTCAGCCTCCTGACCTGGAAGTCAGGAAGAACCCAACATACAGTTCAGGAAGAAAGATTTAGAGACCTGCTGCTCCACCTGTACTGTCACAAGTCCATGGAGCCAGATGGAAGCCACGCAAGGGCGTTGAGGGAGTGGGTGGATATGATTGTTGGGCTGCTTTCTATTATCAGTGGTCATGATCCTCTGGAGAGGTCCCAGATGACTGGAGACATGCTAATGTGACGCCCATCTATAAGGGTTGTAAGGAGGACCTGGGGAATTACAGGCCTGTTAGCCTGACCTTGTGCCAGGAAAGGTGATAGATCAGGTCATCTTGAATGCAATCTTTAAGTGCATGCGGGACCACCGGGGGAACAGGCCCAGTCAGCATGGGTTCATGAAAGGCAGGTCCTGCCTGACCAACCTCATCTCCTTCTATGACTGGATGACCCACCTGGTGGACGAGGGAAAGGTTGTTGATGTAGTCTACATAAACTTCAACAATGCCTTTGACATGGTCTCCCACAATATTCTCCTGAAGAAGCTGGCAGCCCATGGCTTGGACTGGTGCAATCTTTGCTGGGTTAAAAACTGACTGGATGGCCTAGCCCAAGGAGTAGTGGTGAATAGAGTGAAATCCAGCTGGCGACCGGTCACCAGTGGTGTTCCCCAGGGGTCAGTGTTGGGGCCCATCCTCTTTAATATCTGTATTGATGGTTCGGATGAGGGAATTGAGGGCACACTCAGTAAGTTTGCAGACAACAACATGATGGGACAAGATGACAAGATGGGGGGAACTGTTAATCTGCCGGAGGGTAAGAAAGCCCTGCAGAGGGACCTGGACAGGATGGGTCGATAGAACACAAGTTCTGTGAAGAGCAGCTGAGGGAACTGGGGTTGTTTTGTCTGGAGAAGAGGAGGCTCAGGGGAGACCTCATTGCTCTCTACAGCCACCTGAAAGAAAGTAGTGGGGAGCTGGGGGTTGGCTTCTTCTTCCAGGTAAGTAATGATAGCAGTAGAGGGAATGGCCTCAAGTTGCACCAGCAGAGGTTCGGGTTGGAAATTAGGAGACATTGGAGATATTTCTTCTCAGGAAGAGTAGTCAGGCATTGGAACGGGTTGCCCAAGGAGGTTGTGGCATCACTGTCCCTGGGTGTGTTCAAGGAAAGGTTGGACATGGTACTTAGGGACATGGTTTAGTGAGTGACATTGGTGGTAGGGGGATGGTTGGACCAGATAATCTTGGAAGTCTTTTCTAACCTTAATGATTCCATGATTCTACCTATAGGGACAGACCCTCTGTTACAAAGCCTCATTCCAACAATACTAAGAGATATTTACTTTGGAGTATCTGGATTCTAGTTTTTAAAGTTTGGAGCAGTGGCTTTAGAATACAGTAAAGTAGTTTAAATTTTTATTTTGGTTTGTTTTCAGCAAGCCAGATATAGGTCTTAAAAATAAATTGAAAAAAAAAATAAAAATAATAAAAGATTTTTAAGCCATGTAGTATGTTTCAGATTTGATATGCATTCTTCCAAAGTATAAGTAAGTTTTCTCAGAGAAATAATTCTTTTATGATGTGTAGTCAACCGGGACTGAAACCACCTTCATCTAATTCATACCTATATTTTCAGTACACATGTGATACAGAAACAAAAGCCTATTCAAAATGGAGTTCTGTGATATATAATGATCACTCAGATATTTCACATGCCCTTACACTGTCATAGGTAGTAAGTAATCCATAGTGGTCAGAATTAAGAATAAACTTTAGTGCTTGAATAGGTGACTCATTCCTTCTTATACATTGCTATTTGTTACAGGCATACTTGTATTCATTTCATGAACTCTATAAAAGAATCATGTTCTTGTCACAAGATGCTCTGTAATATATATGTGGAATTTACTATGCATTACAGTTTGCCACATATTACTTATTTACCACAGCTTCCTGTTTACAGCAAAACTGAAACAAATCACCTAGTTCATCTATGGTAATTACAGCAGAAGGGACTTGGAAGACAACTCATCTAGTCCAGGGCTAAGATATGCTTGTGGTAAATCTTGAAGTACGGCTTTTTGTATTGTACTTACTGTAGATATAAACAAGATATGAAGTCCCAGATTTAAACAGCAAACATTTGTGGTACAGACCAACTCTCACTTGATCACAAAACATTTGTATTTGATCTCTCAACACACAACAAGCATATTTATCAGAAGTGATGTGTAGTGGCTTTATTGTAGTTTAAATTTAGGAAGAGACAAGAAAGATGATAAACTGAGGTTGCAGAGATCTTTAAATATACTGAGAGTCTGTAATATCAAAATGCTTGTTCAATATAAAAAAGTTATTTGTTATTCAGCTTAAGAACTCTTTCTTTGTACTCAATATCAGCTTTAAGCTTGAATCGTATGTTGCCTAAAATCTCTTAAACTAAAACGTACCAAATAAATTTCTAGTTTTTACATTTCCGTATGTAGTAGCAGGAAACAGTGCCTGAATACCCACTGTGTATTACTTCTGTTAGGACAGATTAAGTTTTGATTTCTGGTTAGTGACTGAAGAGCACCCAGGCTCCTAGATCCAGATACATGCTTCCCTGCAGCTGCTGAGACCAGCAATTGCATCATTTCCCTGCTTGCTCTGATTACCCTGGGAAAGAAAGCTGCAGGGACAGGCAGAGGTGGGCCATTTTGCACTCCCAGTGTCTCAGGGCAACAGAGCGCACCAGCCATGCAGTATAGGGTTAGGAATTGTCAGTTCCCTGTATGATAATGCACAACAAGTACAAATTAACAGTGCAATGGAAAAAAAAAATAGTGCAAATAGTAATAATAACAATAATAATAATTAATTTTGTTCAGGGTTTCGTATTTTGCTCTGTTCTTTAGATCTTTGCTTTATGGTCAGTTGAAAATAAGGTGATATGCAATGTTTTTAAAAACATAATATGAATTCTTGCTTCAATTTGAATTGTGAATTCTCAACCCTTAATTTTAAGCTTTGGATTCAGCCTTGCTGGTTCCAGCAGTAGATGAGAGTGTACTAAAAGAAGATTTTCCCAGATCAGGGCCTCTGCTTTTAACTTCCTGATGTCATGTTCTGAGACTTTTCAAACAGCTCCAACTTACTCTGCCTGACAGTGAGGCTTCAGAGAGCCTAACCGGCTCTTTGTCGAATAAAAAAAAAATAATAAATAATAATAATAATAATAAAACTCTTGTCAAGTGTACAGGAGAGGTAGGCATAAACCTTTCCACAGAAGCATCCTCTGAGGTAATGCCAACTTTTGAGAGAGAGATAGAGAGAGGGCAGCAGAGAGAAAGAGAGCAGAAGGAAAAGAGGGAGAGACATAGAGAGAGAAGATGGGAGGAAGAAAAAAAATAAAAATCTGTTGTGTTTTGAGTGGTTTGAAAATCATCTTTTCAAAAGCAGAAAGAGAGGACAGAAGTGCCCTCCAGTATTATCATGGCTGGTGTTGCAGACTGTTTTAAAAGAATGTGCTGTACAATAAAGAGCATCCAAGACCATTGGTGGAAACTAAAAGCTACCATATTTAAACCACATTTGAAATGTATGTGAACTATTCTGGAGCCTCACAGAGGAGATGAGGAATGACAAAGGAAAACTTAAATAGAAAGCAACTTGTTTTAAAAGCATATCCTGAGCATTAGCAGCAGAACGTGCCCACATACCTTGCTTGTATATGCAATTTCAGAGAAATGTTGACAATGAAAAGTGACCATCTGCCAGTAAAAATGACTGTGAAGTGGTTGGCAACCTCAGCTGTAGCCATTTCCCATTTATTTAGCATTATAAACATATCAAAAGATTTCAACTATTTCCTGTGCTTCATGGTATGGCCTCCCACACCCGAACTACTTTACATCATCCTGCTAGTATGTCCTATGGGGAATATCCACTATTCAACAAGGAACAGTTTTATTTAAGCACAACTGCATGGTGGTGGTTTTTTTTTTGTTTGTTTGTTTTTTTGTTTTTTTTTTTTTTTTGTTTTTTTTTTTGTTTTTTAGGAAGTGTCTTCCTGCATTCATTTTGCATTCAGATGTTATTTAAAGGTGCTTGTGCTTCATTGCTTCCACTATTATAGTCCTGTTTTCAAAAGTACAGAAACACCTGTTACACTCCTTGTAAGTAGCCTAGCTAGCTCAGAACCTCTGACAATCAACAAATTAATTCACCACTGTTACTTTCTAAACCTCTCCCATTACTTTGGTACATAGAATTAGAGCACTATATAGATTGCCTGGAAGATACAGTTTACTACAGAGCTATCTTTGTGGTCGCAAATGAGCTTAGTTCAAGGTTTGAAGGTAAGCCAGGATGTGTTTGAATGTGCCAGCTCCTACATTACTTTAAAGGCAGTTTAGAGACCATTTAGAATAGCAGATGGCACAGTGTAAGACTTACCACAATATTTATGTTCCCCCTCATGGATCTGTAATAAATAGTTCATAGTTCATCTGTAATTAATAAACAATCGCAGTCTCCATTCCCTATCATAGAATCATAGAATCATAGAATAGAATCATAGAATCATAGAATATCCTGAGTTGGAAGGGACCCTTAAGGATCATCAAGTCCAACTCTTGACACCGCACAGGTCTACCCAAAAGTTCAGACCATGAACTATCACTTTAGGGAAATCTGGAATACAGAGAGCCATGTAAAATGGTTGCACAGTTCAGTAAAATAGATTCTCCATACATTAAAAACTAGATGGGTGCCTTAATCTCCCAGAATCAGAAAACATGGGCAAAATGTGCCCTCAAAGTAAATAATGTTGTGAGTGTGAGCACAGGAAGTAAAACAATCACATTTAAATAGATGTTACATTGAACTACAAGGTTTAATGAAAGTAGCCGTAATAAACCTAGTAGGGAATATAAGAATTTAATAAATGAGAAAAATAAGATCAAATATAACCAAAACAAAACATCCATAGGTCCAAAATTTCATCCACGCATACTGGAGTAATGAAAGAATAGAATCAAAAAAAATCTGAAAGGAAATTCCAGGTGGGACTATCAGATTTTCACTCCCTGTATTAACTCTCAACTAATATATAGGTTTTGATAGCTCTTATTAACCATTAATTCAGAAGCAATGTCTAATTGATTATATATAATTGCTTGACTAATATGTACTCCTGTAAGTATCTAAAATGAAATTAAAAAAAAAAAAATTTACTCGGCTGCCCTGGTTTTGGAAAATGAATGTACCACTTTCCTTTTCATCCTACAGTAACTATAACTAATAATAACTATATAACTTTTTTAGCAGAAGATTCCTCTCCCAAACTATAACAATAATTAGTTTCAATTTTCGCAGAATTTCAGAAAATCTTTGTTCATTCCTGAGCTGCTCTTACAGTGAGAACTACAGAAGTAATCAGAAAACAAAACAGAAGATGGTCAAAAGAAGTGCCAAGAACATACAGCCACTCGCAGCACATCGCAGTCTTTTTACCCCCTTCTGTGCCTATCGCATCCTGGGATGTAAGGAAAAGAATGGGGTTTGGGTCCAAATGTTTGAGCCATGCTGCTGCACAGGGAGTGCAGTGTTGCCTGCCGCATTCCCTGACACAGAGCAATAAGTTTTCATGCACCCTGATGGCGGGTGCAGTGCAAAGCACGCTGGGGCCCCACAATATTCCCTCCACCCTGTAAGGGATTTCAGCTGTTTGTACTGGAGCATTGCTAATCCTCAGGGACTACAGATATTGCTGATCTGCAGAGTGTGAGAGCACAAGGGCAATATCCTCGTGCACTCCCTCTCTGGCATCGTAGTGCAGGTTGCAACCCAGCCCAAAGTGATTTTACTTCTCTCCATTTCCCTA
>NW_028168842.1:0-21112 GCF_964035555.1 Netta rufina | reverse complement strand
TCCTCCTCCTCCTCCTCTTCTTCCTCCTCCTCCTCCTCCTCCTCTTCCTCTTCTTCCTCCTCCTCCTCCTCCTCCTCTTCCTCTTCTTCCTCCTCTTCTTCCTCCTCCTCTTCCTCCTCCTCCTCCTCTTCCTCCCCCTCCTCGCCCCCCCTCAGCATGGGGGGGGTCACGTCCCACAGGTTGGAGGCCATTTGGGGGGCCGAGCCCTGGGGGGGGGCAAAAGGGAGACCCCGAATGGGGACCCCCCCACTGAGACCCCCCCGAAATAGGGACCCCCCCCCAGGACCCCTCCCAAGGGGGCTTTGTAGGGACCCCCCTGGGAGCCCCCCTCAATTAGGGCCCCCCCCAATTAGCCCCTCCCCTCATTAGGACCCTCCCCAGAGCCCCTCCCTCCCCCTTAGGCCCCCAGGGAGCCCCCCCCCGAGTTCAGTGGAAGCCCCGCCCCCTTGATAGGCCACACCCCCATGGAGAAGCCCCGCCCCCAGCCCAAGCCCCGCCCCCAGGAGCCTCCCCCAGGCTCCACCCCAAAGCCCAACCCACTTAGGCCACGCCCCCATGCGGAGCCACGCCTGTTTAAGCCCCACCCATTCTACCACAGCCCCTTCAGGCCCCTCCCCCGACCACGCCCACCAATGGGAACTCTACGACCCAGCCCCGCCCCAACAGGCCCCGCCCACACACTAAGGCCACACCCCTCCGAGGCCCCGCCCACCTGTTGGAGCCCCGCCTCCTCCAGGCCGCCCAGCAGCACCTCAGGGGTCACAACGGGGTCACGGGGTCACGGCGGGGTCAGGTGGGCGGGGTCGGGGTCCTGTCACGTGACGGGGAAGGCGCTTTACGACAGCGGCGCTTTCCGGCACCCCCCCTCCCCGCCGCGCTTCCCGGCCCCGCCCCCCCATTTTCCCGCGCTTTTCTGGCCCCGCCCCCCACGTGCCCGTTTTCCCGCGCTTTCCGCCCCCCTCCTCCTCCTCCCCCCCCCCCCCCCCCCGTTTTCCCGCGCTCTGCGGCCCCCTCCCCGCCCCTCCCCCACCTCTCGCTGCTGCCGCCGCTTCCTTTCGGCGCCGGCCCCGCGCGCGCTCGCCGCTGATTGGCCGCCCGCGGCGCATGCGCGCGGCGAGGCTCCGCCCCCCCCGGAAGTGGCGTCACGGCCGCGCCGGGCCCGGGGCCGCTGCGGGAGCGCGGGACGGAGAGGGGTGAGGCGGGGCCGGGTCACGTGGGGGCGTGACGTCACGGAGGGGCGGGGCGGAGGGCGTGACGTCAGCGGGGAGGGGGCCGCGTGACGCCACCCACGAGGGGCTGTGACGTCAGCTTACTGCGGGGGGGGAGCGGGGCTGTGACGTCACGCTGAGGGGGCGGGGCTGCGGGGGGCGGGGCGTGACGTCACACCAGGAGCTGCGCTCTGGGTGGCTGCTGGGTGTGTGACGTCATCACTGTGCTGCGTGACGTCACTGTTTGCCTGTATGACATCATCAGCTCCCGGCATGACATCACCGCCCCCCCGCGTGACGTCACCGCGTGCCCGCATGACGTCATCACACCACCCTACGCGCCCTCCCGGGTCGATCGCGGGGGGTCCCCGCCTCCTCGTGTGACGTCACGGGCCCGCCCGGCTGACATCACGAGCCACCCGCGTGACATCACCGCCTCCCTGCGTGACGTCATCACCCCCACGTGTGACGTCATCGCCCCCCCGCTCCCCGACCCGGCCGAGGCCCGGCGCCGCTTCCGCGTCTCGCGCTTCATCATGGAGGCCGGTAAGCCCCGCCCCCTGCCGTGACATCACCGCGATGACGTCATGGTGCTGATGACGTCATGCTGATGACGTCATCCCGCAGGGGTGCGGCTGGGGCTGGGCTCGGCGGCGCTGGGCACGGCGCTCGGGGCCTTCCAGGGCTTCGCCCGCGCCGCCCGCGCCCCCCACGACCCCCTGCTGGTGGCTGCCGCAGCCCTGCTATTGGCCAGCAAGGCCCAGGGGGCGGGGCCTCGCGCCCGTGACGTCATCAACGTCACCCACAGGTAACGCCCCCTGCCCGGGTTAGGCCACGCCCCCCCTCCTTACCCCACACCCCCTCCCCTCCCTCCAGTCCTTGCCCCAGGCATGCCTTGGCCCCGCCCACTTTGAGGCCCCACCCCTATGTGAGGCCATATCTCCTCTCACAAGCCACGCCCCTTTCAGCAAACCACGCCCTTCTCGCAGGCCACGCCCCTTTCAATAAGCCATGCCCGTATCACAAGCCACACCCCCTCTCCTTCAGTCCTTGCCATGAGACCCCTGTGTATGTTTTGGCCCCGCCCACGTTGAGGCCACGCCCCTATGTGAGGCCACATCCTCTTTACCGAGCCACGCCCCTAATTCACAAGTCACGCCCCTTTCATTAAGCCACGCCCCTTTCATTAAGCCACGCCCCCTCAGCATCTCCCCCCAGCTCCCCACTGTGGGCCCCCTTCCTGAGGCCCCTCCCTGCCCCGAGGCCCCACCCCCCGGGTGAGGCCACTCCCCCTCCTCAAAGCCACACCCCCTTGTGTGAGGCCCCACCCGTTCCACAAAGCCCCGCCCCCTCCCAGACCCACTCACCCCCCTCCCTCCCTCCCTCAGCCCCTCCTCCCCCTCGGGCGAGGCCCCGCCCCCCGTGGCGAGGCCCGCCCCCCGCCAAGCCCCGCCCCCAGGTGCCTGCACCCCGGGGAGCCCCCCCCCGGCCCCGGGGCGGCGCTGGGGCTGCGCCAGAGCCTGGGGCGCTGCGAGCTGCTGCTGCTCAGGGCACTGCGCTTCCGACTGCCTGCCCCGCAGCCACACAAGGTACCGGGACCCCAAAAATACATGGGACACCCCCAAAATACACGGGACACCCCCAAAAATACACAGAGCCCTTCAAAATACACGGGACCCCCCCCCAAATACACGGGACCCCCCCCAAATACACGGGAACCCCCCCAAAATACACGGGACAACCCCAAAAATACACAGAGCCCTTCAAAATACACGGGACCCCCCCCCAAATACACGGGACACCCCCAAAAAATACACAGAGCCCTTCAAAATACACGGGACCCCCCCCAAAATACACGGGACACCCCCAAAAAATATGCGGGAACCCCCCTAAAACACACAGAGCCCCCCAAAATACACGGGAACCCCCCCAAAATACACGGGACACCCCCCAAAAAATACGCGGGAACCCCCCTAAAACACACAGAGCCCCCCAAAATACACGGGAACCCCCGGAAATACACACAGAGCCCCCCAGGAATACACGGGACTCCCCAAAAAATACACGGGACACCCCAAAAACACACAGAACCCCCTAAAAAATACACAGAGCCCCCCAAAAATACACAGGATGCCCCCAGAAATACACAGGACCCCCCCCAAAATACACAGGACCCCCTCCAAAAATAACACAGAGCTCCCAAAATACACGGAACCCCCCCCAAAATACACACAGAGCCCCCCAAAAATACATGGGACCCCCCCAAAAATACACAGAGACCCCCCAAAATACACAGAGACTCACGGGACCCCCCCTGGGAACCCCCCAAACCCCCCCAACCTTCCCCCAACCCCCTCTGGGCCCCCCCAAAACCCCCCTGGGCCCCCCCAATCCCCCCCAAACCCCTGTATGACCCCCAAACCCCTGTATGACCCCCCCAAACCGCTCTATGACCCCCCAAACCCCTGTATGACCCTCCAAACCCCTCTATGACCCCCCCAAACCCCCTGTGTGCCCCCCCCCCAGTACCTGCTGCAGTACCTGCTGGCGCTGGGCCGCTGGGGCCGCCGGGGGGGCTGGGGGCAGCCGCTGGTGCCGGGGGTGTCGTGGGCGCTGCTGCGGGACGGGGGCCGCGGGGGGGCTGGGCTGCAACACCCCCCCCAGCACTTGGCCGCCGCCGTCCTGCTGCTGGCCATGGCCATCTGCGGCACCGGGCCCCCCCCCGGGGCGCCCCCCCGATGGTGGCAGGTGAGGGGGGACACTGGGAGGGACTGGGGAGCAATGGGAAGGGGCTATGGGGGGATTGGGGGGCACTGGGAGGGACTGGGGAGCAATGGAAGGGGCTGTGGGGGGATATGGGGGCACTGGGAGGGACTGGGGAGCAATGGGAAGGGGCTATGAGGGGATTGGGGGAGACTGGGAGGGACTGGGGGGGACTGGGGAGCAATGGAAGGGGCTATGGGGGGATTGGGGAGACTGGGAGGGACTGGGGGGGACTGGGAAAGACTGGGAAGGGGCTATGGGGGGATTGAGGGGCACTGGGAGGGATGGGGGGTGATGGGAGGGGGTTATAGGGGGATTGGGGGAGATTGGGGGGCTGGGGGAGACTGGGAGGGCACTGGGAGGGACTGGGGGGCAATGGGAAGGATGGGGGGGGTGCTGGGAGGGGGTTATGGGGGGATTGGGGGGGCTATGGAGGGGATTGGGAGAGACTGGGGGGCACTGGGAGGGACTGGGAAGGGCAGGGGGGCCTGGGAGGGTGCTATGGGGGGATTGGGAGGGACTGGGGGGACTGGGGAGTACTGGGAGGGGGCTACTGGGGAAACTGGGAGGAACTGGGAGCACTGGGAAGGGCGGGGGGGGGACACCGGGCGGGATGCGTGGGGACTGGGGGCACTGGGAGGGATTACTGGGGATACTGGGAGGTTCGGGGGGGTGACTGGGAGGCTGTGGCCATACTGGGAGCCCCAAACTGGTTTCCCCCCCACCCCCCCCAGGTTTTGAGCCCCTCGCTGAGCCCCGCGGAGCTGGCACAGATCCTGCGGGGGCTGCTGGAGCTCTACGGCACCGACAGCGCCGCGGGGGGGCTGCGGCCGCGCCTAATGAAGCTTTCCCTGACGGGGCCTTAATGAGCGGAGCGCTAATTAGCGGCGTTAATTGGGCCGGGACCCGCCCCTCCCTCCCCTGCCCCCTCCTCGCCTTTCTCCTGTCAGGACGGCGCGCGCCCTTCCCGCCCTTTCCCCCAGCCAATCGGCGCCCTCGCCTCTTCCCGCTCGCCGCGCCCCAACCAATCGCCGCGCGGCATTCTCCGCCGCGCCCTTTCCGCGCGCTGATTGGAGGAGGCGCAGCCTCCCTCCCTCCCTCCCTCCCTCCGCGTGAAGGGGCGGGACCCCGGCGAGGACGGACACCCGCTCCCGCCAACCGGCGCGCGGCCCGCCGGCAGCGCCGCCTCCCCATTGGCCGCGGGGGTACAGAAGGTCCGAGCCTTATTATGGCTACAGGGGGCGGGGCTGTACAGGGGGCGGGGCGTCGCCGTGGCGACGGCGGGGCGGGAAGCGGGGCGGTCACCATGGCGACGGCCGCGGCCTGCTTGCGGCCTAGGCCCCGGAGCGGGCCCCGGAGGCGGCGCCGCCGGCCCCGGCCCCGGCCCCGACCCCGGCCCTACGCGGGCGCCACGGAGGAGCTGGAGACCGACGAGACCTCGGTGCGGGACGTGGACACCTCGGAGCCGTCGTCAACCTTGCGGCCAAACAGCTGCAGGATGCAGTTACGGAACTGCGGGGGGGGCAAAGGGTCAGAGGGGAGCTGGGGACGGGCCGGGCCCAAGGGGACCCACAGGGACACACGGGGACACACAGAGCCCTGTAGGGCCCCACAGGGACACAAAGGGAGCCGTACGGCCCCACAGGGACCCGCAGAGCTCCATAGGGTCCCATATGGCCCCATAGCGCCCCATAGGGACCCACAGGGCCTCACAGCCCCATAGGGCCCTATACAGCCCCATAGGGCCCTATACAGCCCTATAGGGCCCCATACGGCCCCGTAGGGACCCACAGAGCCCCATAGGGTCCCATATGGCCCCACAGTGCCCCATACGGCCCCACGGCCCTATACAGACCCACAGAACCCCACACGGCCTCATAGGGCTCCACAGGGACCCACACGGCCCCATATGGCCCCATAGCGCCTCACAGAGCCCCACATGGCCCCATGGGGCCCCACAGCCCCACAGGGACCCAAACAGTCCTATAGGGCCCCACAGGGCCCCACAGCCACATAGGGACCCACACGGCCCCATAGGGTCCCATATGGCCTCATACAGCCCCACAGGGACCCACAGCACCCCATATGGCCCCACAAGGACCCATGGCCCCACACAGCCCCATACGGCCCCCAGCCCCACACATCCTGCCCCACAGGGCCCCATAGGGCCCCACAGAGCCCCACAGCCCCAAACATCCTGCCCCACATCCTCCTGCCCCACACATCTCAGCCCCACAGAGGCCCCACGCATCCTGCCCCACATTCTCCTGCCCCACAGGGCCCCACACATCCCACCCCACATCCTCCTGCCCCACACATCCCTCCCCAAATCCTCCCGCCCCACACATCCCGCCCCACATCCCCCTGCCCCACACATCCCTCCCCACACATCCCGCCCCACACATCCCTCCCCACACCCTCACAGCCCCACACATCCCTCCCCACACATCCCTGCCCCACACAGCCCCACACATCCCTCCCCACACAGCCCCCACACATCCCTGCCCCACACAGCCCCACACATCCCTCCCCACACAGCCCCACACATCCCTGCCCCACACAGCCCCACACATCCCTCCCCACACAGCCCCACACATCCCTGCCCCACACAGCCCCACACATCCCACCCCACACATCCCACCCCCACACATCCCTGCCCCACACAGCCCCACACATCCCTCCCCACACGCCCCCACCTGTCTGTTCATGAAGACGTAGATGATGGGGTTGTAGATGGTGGCGCTCTTGGCGAAGTATGCGGGCAGCGCGGCCGCCAGCGGGTGGAAGGCGTAGCCGGGGTTGGCGGCGGCGAAGCAGGCGAAGAAGGTGTAGGGCCCCCAGCAGAAGCAGTAGGCCACGATCATCACCACCACCATGCGCGACACCTCCTTCTCCGCCTTCTGCGTCGACTCCGACTCCTTCTGCTGGGCCGCCACCTGGGGGGGGGGTTAGTGGGGGGGGGTACGGGGGTTAATGGGGGGTGGGGGGGGCAGTGAGGGGTTAATGGGGGGTGGGGGGGCAGTGAGGGGTCAAGGGGGGTTAATGGGGGGTTAATGGGGGGGTGGAGGGGGTCAATGGGGGTCAGTGGGGGTCAAGGGGGGGTTAATGGGGGTCAAGGGGGGTGTGGGGGGGTCAGTGGGGGGTTAATGGGGGGTGGAGGGGGTCAGTGGGGGTCAAGGGGGGGTTAATTGGGGGTTAACGGGGGTCAAGGGAGGTTAGTGGGGGGTGTGGGGGGGGCTCAATGGGGGTCAATGGGGGTGTGGGGGGTCAGTGGGGGTCAATGGGGGGCAGGGGGGGGTTAGTGGGGTTCAAGGGGGGTTAATGGGAGTCAGTGGGGGTGTGGGGGGTCAATGGGGGGTCAATGGGGGGCAGGGGGGTTAGTGGGGGGCAATAGGGGGTTAATGGGGGTCAATGGGGGTGTGGGGGGGTCAATAGGGGGTCAGTGGGGGTCAATGGGGGGTCAATGGGGGGCGGGGGGTTAGTGGGGGGCAATGAGGGGTTAATGGGGGGGCAATGGGGGGTGGGGGGGTTTATCGGGGGTCAATAGGGGGTTAATGGGGGTCAAGGGGGGTTCAGTGGGGGTTTGGGGGGGCGAATGGGGGGCTGGGGGGGTAGTGGGGGGCAATGGGGGTTCAGTGGGGGTGTGTGGGGGCACTGGGGGAGGGAGGGGGAGCGGGGGGTGGGGGGGTGGGAGAGGATCAGTGGGGCGGGGGGGCAGTGGGGCAGGAAGAGGGGGATTGGGGTCAGTGGGGCACGAAGGGGGGCAGTGGGGCAGGAAGGAAGGGGGTCAGTGGGGCATGAAGGGGGGGCAGTGGGGTGGGGAAAGTGGGGCAAGAGGGGGGGCAGTGGGGCAGGGAGAGGATCAGTGGGGCAGGAGGGGGGGCAGTGGGGCAGGGATTGGGGTCAGGAAGCGATCAGTGGGGCAGGGAGGGGAGTGGGGAGGGTCCTGAGGGTCCTGGGGGGGGGTTCCAGGGGGTCCGGTGGGGGGGTCCCTGTGGGTCTGGGGGTCTTTGGGGGGGGTTGGGGGGTCCAGGGGGGTCTCTGTGGGTCTGGGGGGTCTTTGGGGGGGTTTGGGGGGTCTCTGTGGGTCTGGTGGGTCCCTGGTGGTCCAGGGGGCTCTGGGGGGGGTCCAGGGGGCCTTTGGGGGATCTCTGTGGTTTTTGGGGGGGGGTCCCTGGGGGTCTGGGGGGGTCCCTGGGGGGTCCCCTGGGGGTCTGGGGGGTTCCCTGGGGGGTCTCGGGGGGTTTGGGGGGGGTCCCGGGGGTCTTTGTGGGGCTCTGTGAGGGCCCGGGGGGCCTTTGGGGGATCTCTGTGGTTTTGTGGGGCTCTGGGGGGGGCCCGGGGGGTCTTTGTGGGGGCCCTGGGGGGGTCCGGGGGGGCTCACCGCGCGGATGGCCAGCCAGACTTGCAGGTAGCAGAGCACGATGATGGCGAGGGGGAAGAAGCAGCAGGTGGACCCATCAGCACCACCATGTAGCTCTGCACCCCCCGGGTCCGAGCTCGCCGCTGAAACACGTCGGGGCCCGCACGACGTCTTCAGCCCGTGGGGCCAGTACCTGGGGGGTCGGGGGGGGGGTTATGGGGGGGTTGTGGGGCGGTTATGGGGTGTGGGATGGTTATGGGCTGGCTATGGGGCAGCTATGGGGGTGGTTATGGGGCGGATATTGGGGCAGTTGTGGGGTGTGGGGTGATTATGGGGCAGCTATAGGGGGGTTATGGGGTGGTTATGGGGTGTGGGATGGTTATGGGGTGGCTATGGGGCAGATATGGGGCGGTTATGGGGTGGTTATGGGGTGCGGGGGTGGCCCTGGGACAGCTGGGGGGCAGCTATGGGGCAGTTATGGGGCATGGGACAGCCATGGAGCAGCTATGGGGCTGCTGTGGGGCAGCTATAGGGAGGCTATGGGGCTGCTGTGGGGCAGTTATGGGGCTGTTATGGGGCAGACATGGGACAGCTATAGGGAAGCTATGGGGCAGCCATGGGGCTGCTATGGGGCAGTTATAGGGGGCCTATGGGGCCGCTATGGGGCAGCCATGGGGCAGCTATAGGGAAGCTATGGGGGAGCTCTAGGACAGTCATGGGGCTGCTGTGGGGCAGCTATGGGGCTGTTATGGGGCAGCCGTGGGACAGCTATAGGGAAGCATACGGTAGCTATAGGGAAGCTATGGGGCTGCTATAGGGCAGCTATGGGGCAGCCGTGGGGCAGGCCCCCACCTGCTCCAGCCGAAGATGGGGGGGCGCCGTCCACGCGCAGGACCAGACCCAGGAGAAGAGGATGCCGGCCCACGGCCAGCTTGCCGTCGAACTTGATGTTGCCGAAGGGTTTGCACACCACGAACCAGCGCTCCCACGAGATGATGGCCAGCGACCACAGCGCCGTGATGCCTGCGGGGGCACGGCTGGCACCCCACGGAGCCCGGACCCACGGCTTGGGACCCCACGGAACCCGGACCCACAGCGCCCGGAACCCACAGCACCCGGACCCACAGCTGGGACCCCACAGAACCCAGACCCCACAGCACGATGACCCACGGTATGTGGCCCCATGGTTCGTGGCCCCCCCAGAGCTGTGTTGTCTCAGTCCCTGCCCCACATCTCAGCCCCACACCTCAGCCCCCACAGCGCTCCGTGTGCCAGTTCCTGGCCCCACATCTCCCGTGGCCCCCCTGCGGCTCCCAGCCCCACAGCTCCCAGCCCCACATCTCTCAGCCCCACAGCTCCCCAGTGCCCCACATCTCTCAGCCCCACAGCTCCCAGTGCCCCCACATCTCTCAGCCCCACAGCTCCTGCTGCCCCTACTTCGCAATCCCACGGCTCCCAGCCCCACATCTCCCTGACCTGTGGCTCCCACCCCACATTTCCCAGCCCCACACCTCCCAGTGTCCCAAACTTCCCCCCTCCCAGCCCCACAACCCCACCCCCCACCCCCCTCCCCAGCCCCAAATTTCCCCTCCCAGCCCCCCCCTCACCGCAGGCCGACACGGTGTAGCCCTCGACCACGCAGAGCGGGTGGCCCAGCACGAAGTATCCCGAGATCTGGTTGATGACGCTGATGGTGCTGGCGATCACCGTCTCGCCCAGGTCGGCCACGGCCAGGTTGACCAGGATCCAGTTGAGGGGGTGCCGCAGCTTCTTGAACTTCCAGGTGGCCACCAGCACCAGCCCGTTGGTGAACACCGACGCCACCACCACGAAGATCATCCACAGCGACGTCAGGTTGTACACCCAGCGCGGCGCGATGTGGTAGTTGGGGCCCTCGAACGGACCTGCGGCGGCAGCGGGTGACACCGGGACGCGGTGACACCGGTACCGGGTGACACCGGTACCGGGTAACACCAATACTGGGTGACACCAATACTGGGTGACACCGGTACTGGGTGACACCAGGACGCGGTGACACCGACACCAAGTAACACCGACATCGGGTGACACCAGGACCCGTTGACACCGGTACTGGGTGACACCAATACCGGGTAACACCAGTACCAGGTAACACCAATACTGGGTGACACCGGCACCGGGTGACACCAGGACCTGGTGACACCAGTACTGGGTGACACCGGCACCAAGTAACACCAACACCAGGTGACACCGGTACCAGGCAACACCATTAATGAGGGACCTTGCTAACAGGTGACACGGCCACCGAGTGACACCGGCACCAGCAAACCACGGAACCGGGTGACACCGGCACCGGGGAACCGGGTGACACGGCCACTGGGTGACACCAGCAGCGGGTGACACCAGCAACAAGTAACCAAGTAACTGGGTGACACCAACACCAAGTGACACGGCCACCGGGTGACACCGGCAACAAGTAACCGGGTGACACCAGCACCGGGTGACACCAGCACCAAGTGACACAGCCACCGGGTGACACCAGCACCGGGTGACCACGCGACCGGGTGCCACGGCCACCAGATCCCACCAGATGACGCCCCCGCCGGGTGCCACGGCCCCCAGGTGAGCCCCCCGCGCCCCCCCCGTGCTCACCGCGGGTGTTGTTGCTGTTGGTGTAGGTGAAGACGCTGTCCCGCGTCGTGTCCTCGTCCTCGTGCCGCCGGCGCGCGGCGAACGCCGCCTCCCAGCCCGCCGCCATGGTGCTGCTGCCACCGCCGGGGCGCCGGGGCCGCTCTTATCCCCCCCCCGGATTACCTGACCCCCCCCAGCCCCCCTCCGGGGCCCCCCCGTGCCCCCTGATCCCTTAATTGGGGGCGGGGGGGGGCGGCGGCCCCGCGTCACCCGGATGGGCCTGGGGTGACCGGGCTGAGGGCGGCCGCTAATCCCCGGGGGTGGGCGGGGGGCTCGGCGCTGGGGGGCTCCATCCTATGGGGCTCGGCGCTGTGGGGCGCGCTGTGGGGCAGCCGGCAGCCCTACGGGGTTGGGGGGCTCAGCCCTATAGGGTTTGATCCTATGGGGCTCAATCCTATGGGGCTCGGCCCTATGGGGCTTGATCCTATGGGATTTGATCCTATGGAGCTTGATCCTATGGGGCTCAGCCCTATAGGGCTTGATCCTATGGGGCTCAATGCCATGGGGTTTGATCCTATGGGGCTAAATCCTATGGGGCACGATCCTATGGGGCACGCCGTGGGGCAGCCAGCAACCCCGTGTTGTTGAGGGGCACGGCCCTATGGGGCACAACCCTATGGGGCTCGACGCTGTGGGGCACGCCGTGGGGCAGCCTGCGGCCTGCATGGTTGGGGGGCACAGCCCCATAGGATGCCCTACAGTGGGCATTCTGCCCCGCCCCATAGCAGGGCTCCAGCCCCACTCCAGCCCCCCTCCTGCCCCATAGCGGGACTCCAGCCCCACTCCAGCCCCACTCCAGCCCCCCTCCAGCCCCACTTCTGCCCCATAGCGTGTCTCCAGCCCCCCTCCTGCCCCATAGCGCCCACCGTGGGTCCCCGTGGTTACATCACGGGGGGCAGCGGTGCGGGGCCAAGTAGGGCATGGGGGGGGGGGGGGGGGAAGTGTGGGGGGGTTGCCCCCGGCCCCCAGCACCCTTAAAAATAGCCCAAAGCCCTCATTAGCAATTAGGGGATTAACGAGGGGGCCACCCCACGGCATATGTGGGGCGCTGCCCCTAATCCCGCCGCGCCCCCCCCCCCCCCTCCCCATAATCCGGGGATTTTCGGGGTCGCCCCGGGGGAGCGCGATTAGGGGGCAGGGAAAAGGGGGCGCCCGGCAGGGCCCTGGGGAGAGAGGGCGGCCGGCGGCGGGGCGAGGGGCGCCGTGGGGCAGCCGTGGGGCAGGGGCCGTGGGGCGATGTGGGGCAGGGGCCGTGGGACCCAAGGGTGCCTGCCCCATGGAGCCCCGAGGACCTGGAGGTGGAGGCAGATAAGTGCTGGGGTTGGGGGGGGGATGTGGGGCAGGGGTGGTTGTGGGGTGATGGTAGTTATGGGGCGGGGGTGGATGTGGGGCACTGTGGGGCGGGGATGGTTGTGGGGTGGTGGTGGTTGTGGGACGCTATGGGGCAGGGGGGGCTGTGGGGCACTGTGGGGCTGGTTGAGCACCGTGGGACATTGGCGGTTATGGGGCCAGACCCCTTACGGGGCTGTGGGGGGCGAGGGCACAGCCATGGGGCAGCTGTGGGGCAGGGAACCTGCGGGGCCATCCCATGCCCCATAGAGGAGCTGCGGGACCCATGGGACACCTGGGGGGGGGCGACGCTGTGGGGCCAAGGATCCTGTGGGGCAGCCGTGGGGCCGCTGTGGGGCAGCTGTGGGGCAGCTGTGGGGCCGAGCCCGCTGTGGGGCCGTGCGACAGGAATTCCGCTAGTTCTGAACTGTCCTGGCCGCGAGCTCACTACTAGCAGAACTCGGCCGCGCGGCCCCCCCGCCGTGAGGCGCCCCACACCGCCCCCCCCACACCCCACACCCCCCCCCCCCACTGCCCCCCAACAACCACTTGTGGGGCCGGGGGGCTGCGTCTCCAGCCTTTAATGCCGGGGGGGGGGGGTTATGTACAACGGAGCCAGGGAGGGGGCTGCCCCATGGCGAGCGCCCCACACTTGGGGGGCAGCCACAGCCCCACGCTGCTGGGGGGGAGCCCAGGGTGTGGGGCTGGGGCCGAGCCCGCTATGGGGCAGAGCTCGCCGTGGGGCAGAGCTCGCCATGGGGCTGAGCCCACTATGAGGCTGAGCTTGCCATGGGGCTGAGCTCGCCGTGGGGCAGGGCCCGCTATGGGGCAGGGCCCGCTATGGGGCAGCCTACGCGGGCGAGACCTGGCTGGAGGAGACGGAGGAGACCTGGGTGGCCTGCGAGGAGCCCGAGACGTCGTCCTCGTCCCCGAAGGGGCTCCTCCCGCAGAACACCAGCTTCAGCATGCACGAGCGGAACTGCGGCCACGGGACACAGCACCGTGACCCACGGCTCCCAGACCCACGGCACCGTGACCCACAGCTCCCAGACCCACGGCCCCCAGACCCACGGCCCCCAGACCCACAGCTCCCAGACCCACGGCCCCCAGACCCACGGCTCCCAGACCCACGGCTCCCAGACCCACAGCGACACCGCGACCCACGGCACCCAGACCCATAGAGGTACCGTGACCCACGGTGACACCAGGACCCAGAGGTACTGTGACCCATAGTGACACCGTGACCCATAGTGACACTGCGACCCATAGAACCGGGACCCATAGAGGTACTGCGACCCATAGGGAAGGTGTGACCCATAGCACTGGGACCCATAGCGGCACCGTGCCCCACAGGGTGACCCCGGCCCGCTGGGGTGTCCTCTGCTGGTGGGGCTGGGGCACATCACGGGCATGTCAGTGGGGGGTTGCTGGGGTCTTACTGGGAGCGACTGGGTGCCCTGGGACCCCACTGGGACCTTACTGGGTGTCACTGGGATCTTACTGGGTTCCACTGGGAGTAACTGGGACTTTACTGGGCTCTTAATGGCTGCTACTGGGACCTCACTGGGCTCCTACTGGGCTCTTACTGGGTGCTTCTGGGACCTTACTGGGTACCACTGGGACTAACTGGGTGCTGTGGCACCTCATTGGACGCTGCTGGGTACCGCCCCCACCCATGTAGACCCGCCCCATTCGACCACACCCAACTTGACCCCTCCCCTTAAACCCCACCCCCTTAGGCCACACCCCCATTAGACCACACCCCCTAGGCCACACCCCCTTAGGCCACACCCCCTTAAGCCCCGCCCCCTTCAGCCCCATGCCTTAGGTCCCACCCCCTTAACCCCCACCCCTTAGCCCCTGCCCCCCGTAGGCCCCGCCCACTGAACCCCGCCCCCTCAAGCCCCGCCCCCCGGGGCCCCGCCCACCTGCTTGTTCATCAGGACGTAGATGACGGGGTTGTAGACGGTGGAGGACTTGGAGAAGACGGAGGGCACGGAGGCCAGCCCCACCTCGAAGCTGCGCCCGCGGTGCGTCACCACCCAGAGCGCGAAGGCCGTGTAGGGCGCCCAGCACAGCAGGAAGCCCAGCACCATCACCACCACCATCTTCGTCACCTCGCGCTCCGCCTTCTGCGTGCTGGCCGACTGCTCCTGCTGCCGCGCCACCTGGCGGGGCGGGGCGGAAGGGGGCGGGGCGGAAGGGGGCGGGGCGTCAGGAGGCGGGGCGTCAAGGGGCGGGGCACCGCCCATCAGGTATGGCACAGCGCAGGAGGGGGCGGTGACGTGGGGCAGGGTGTGACGTCATTGAGGTGGGCGTGATGTCATTGAGGTGGGCGTGATGTCATTGACGTTGGGCGTGACGTCATTGCCGTGGGGCAGAGCGTCATTGAGGTGGGCATGACGTCACTGACGTAGAACGTGACGTCATTGGCATGGGGCAGGGCGTCATTGACATCGAGCGTGATGTCATCAACATGGGACGTGATGTCATCGGTATGGTATGGCACGAGGCATCATTGGAGTAGGGTGTGATGTCATTGACGTGGGGCGTGACGTCACTGACATGGGATGGGACGCAACTGCCATGGGGCGTGACGTCATCAAGGTGGGGCGTGACGTCACTGACATGGGATGGGACGCAACTGCCATGGGGTGTGACGTCATTGAGCAGGGTGTGATGTCATCGAGGGGAGAGGGAACGTCACTGACACGGGGCGGGACATTACTGGTGCAGGATGTGACGTCACTGGCATGGGCGTGACGTCACTGCGATGGGGACAGGACAGGCAGGGACGTGACGTCATCACCATAGGAGCATGACGTCATCACCACGGGGACACACAGGGACATGACGTCACCACCGTGGGCTCAAGGGGAAGTGACGTCACCATGGGGACGCTCAGAGACAGCGCCACCGGCACTGGGGATGTGATGTCATCGCGATGACGTCACAGTGATGACGTCACTGGTGCCCCCCCCTTCAATAAAGGCCCTGGCACCGCCCCCGCCTCTGTCTGGGTTGGGGCCACGCTGCAGGTGGGGAGTGGGGGGTGCCCGGGGACAGCCAATGACAGGCGGGGACACCTCGGGGACAGCCAATGGCAGCCAGCGATGCCCCAGTGTCCCCCGATGATGCCCAAGGTCCCCCAATGACCCCCAGTGACCCCTAATGGCACCCCAGTGGCACCCAGTGACGCTCAGTGGCCCCCCAATGGCCCCACATGACACCCAGTGGCCCCAGTGACGCCTCGTGATCCCCCAGTGACCTCCAGTGACACCCCAAGGATCCCCCCATGACCCCAATGACTCCCAATAACCCCCAGTGGCCCCCAATGAGCCCCACTAACTGCCCCAGTGACACCCAAGGACACCCAACGAGCCCCGGTGACACCCAATGGCTCCAATGACTCCCAATGACCCCCAATGACCCCCCAAGGACACCCCAAGGACACCCAACGACCCCCAACCAGCCCCAATGACCCCCCCAATGACTCCCAATGACCCCCAACCAGCCCCAGTGACCCCCCAACGACCCCCAATGACCCCCCCAGTGACCCCCAACCAGCCCCAGTGACCCCTAATGATCCCCCAATGACCCCCAATGGCCCCCAATGACACCCAACGAGCCCCAGTGACTCCCAATGACCCCCAACCAGCCCCAATGACCCCCCAACGACCCCCAATGACCCCCCCAGTGACCCCCAACCAGCCCCAGTGACCCCCTAATGATCCCCCAATGACCCCCAATGACCCCCCAATGACCCCCAGTGACCCCCAGCGCCCCCCCTCGCCCCCCGGCGGCACTCACGGCGCGCAGCGTGATGAGCAGGCGCCCGTAGGAGAAGATGATGATGGCGAGGGGCACCCCGAAGCAGAAGCAGAAGAGGAAGAGGACGTAGGACTCGTTGTTCCACTTGTTGCCCGTCGTGTACCAGTCGGGGCCGCACGAGCACTGCAGCCCCTCGGGGATGTACCTGGGGGGGGGCGACCACGGCCGCGCTGCCACCGGCCCCGCGCGCCCCCCCCCCCCCTCCCCAAAGCCCCCTCCCAGCCCCCCGGCCGGCCCCCACCTGCTCCAGCCGAAGAGCGGCGGCGCCGAGGCCACCAGCCCCCAGCAGCCAGGTGGCCGCGCAGCCCAGCACCGCGTGGCTGCCCCGGAAGGTGAAGTTGCCCAGGGGCTTGCAGATCACCAGGAAGCGCTCGAAGGCCACCACCGCCAGCGACCACAGGCTCACCATGCCTGCGGGGGGCACCGCCACCTCCTGGGGGCCCCGCTCCCCGCGGCCCCATAGCCCCACGGCCCCACGGCCCCATATCCCTGTGCCCCCACGGCCCCATATCCATCCCCGTGTCCCCATATCCCTGTGTCCCCACGGCCCCATATCCCTGTGTCCCCATGGCCCTATATCCATCCCCGTGTCCCCACAGCCCCATATCCCCATGTCCCCGTGTCCCTACATCCATCCCAACGTCCGTCCCAACGTCCCCACGTCCCACATTGCAGTGTCCCCGTGTCCCAACGTCCCCGTGTCCCGTCCCGTGTCCCAGTGTCCCCATGTCCCAACATCCCACATCCCAATGTCCATCCCAACGCCCGTCCCAACGTCCCCACATCCCATATTGCAATGTCCTCATGTCCCAACGTCCCCGTGTCCTGTCCCATGTCCCAATGTCTCATGTCCCTGTGTCCCCACGTCCATCCCAACATCCCCACATCCCCGTGTCCCAATGTCCCACATCCCAATGTCCATCCCAATGTCCCCATGTCCCAACGTCCGTCCCAGCGTCCCCACATCCCACATTGCAGTGTCCCCGTGTCCCAACGTCCCTGTGTCCCGTCCCGTGTCCCAATGTCCCCATGTCCCAACATCCCACATCCCAATGTCCATCCCAACGTCTGTCCCAATGTCCCCACGTCCCATATTGCAATGTCCTCATGTCCCAACGTCCCCGCGTCCCGTCCCACGTCCCAATGTCTCATGTCCCTGTGTCCCCATGTCCACCCCAATGTCCCAATGTCCATCCCACCGTCCATCCCCGTGTCCCCTTGTCCCGTCCCACGTCCCAACGTCCGTCCCACCGCCCCCGCTACCTCCCAGGGTGGCGGCGAAGCCCTCGATCTTGCAGGCGGTGGGCCCCAGGGCGAAATACATCTGGGAGAAGCTGTAGAAGGCGGTGGTGGAGCCGACGCAGATGACCAGCAGGTTGGAGACGGCCAGGTTGACCAGGATGTAGTTGAGGTGCGAGCGCAGCTTCTTGTACTTGGCGGTGCAGAAGATGGTCAGGCTGTTGATGGGCACCCCCAGCGCGATCAGCACGAACATGAAGACCGACATCCCCCGGAACACCCCCGGGCTGCCCAGGTGGGTCTGCGGCACCAGGAAGGGGCTGAGCGCCGTCAGGTTGGGCGCGTCCAGCGCCATGGGGATGTAGAAGTCCTCCGGGAGCTCGTCCCGCGCCGGCTGCGGCTGCCGCATGGCGGGGGGCGAGGGGGGCGCGAGGAAGGGAGGGAGAGCAGGGGGGGGAGGCTGAGGGCGGGGGTGAAGGCTACGGGTGGGGGTGAAGATGATGGTGGGGATGAAGACGATGGTTGGGATGAAGATGATGGTGGGGATGAAGATGATGGTTGGGGTGAGGACAACGGGTAGGGAGGAAGACAATGTTGGGATGAAGATAATGGATAGGGATGAAGATGATGGTTGGGGATGAAGACGATGAGTAGGGATGAAGACAACAGTTGGGGATGAAGACTACGGGTAGGGATGAAGACAATGAGTAGGGATGAAGACAACGGTTGGGGATGAAGACGATGAGTAGGGATGAAGACAACGGTTGGGGTGGAAGAAGACAACGGTTGGGGATGAAGACAATGGATGGGGATGAAGACGATGATTGGGGATGAAGACTACGGGTAGGGATGAAGACGACGGTTGAGGATGAAGACAACAGGTTGGGATGAAGACAATGGATGGGGATGAAGGCAATGGGAAGGGACAAAGACGCAACAAATGGGGATGAAGACAAGGGTTGGGTTGAAGACGAGCGGTAGGGATGAAGGCTACGGTTGGGGATGAAGACTACGGACAGGGACGAAGACAACGGGTAGGGAGGAAGACAACGGTTGGGTTGAAGGCTACGGTTGGGGTGGAGGAAGACCAGTGGGGATGAAGACTATGGTTGGGGATGAAGACGATGGATGGGGATGAAGACAACGGGTAGGGAGGAAGACGCAACAAAGGGCGATGAAGACGATGGGACGGGATGAAGATGACGGGTAGGGATGAAGATGACGGGTAGGGATGAAGATGATGGGACGGGATGAAGGCAGCGGTTGGGGACGAAGCCCTGCGGTGGCTCCGAGACCCCCCAACGGGGGACGAAGGCGACGGCCGGGGATGAAGACCCCGTGGGCGGGCGGGCGGGCGGGGGGCCGGCGCGGGGCCCTTTTATAGGGTGGGGGCCGGGGGGGGGCCGAGGGGGGGGCGGGGGCCGGCCCCCCCCCCCCCCCAACCCGGGGCTGAGCCGGGCTGAGCCGCGGCCGCGCCGGCCAAGCCGGGCTGAGCCGCCCCAAAGCCGCTTTGGGGGCTCCTAATCGCGCCCCAGCCCCGATTAGCGCCTGCTTGGGGTGGGGGGGGGCACCGGGCCCCCCCTCACGCCCTCCCTGACCCCCCCCCACGCCCCCAAATTGCCCCAAATCGCCCCGAACGGCCCCGTTCCCGCCCGCCCCCCCCAATTCCTCCAGTGCCCCCCAAATCCTGCTGCGGACCCCAAATGGTCCCGGAGCCGCCCGCGCCCTCCTGACCCCCCCCCGTTTTCCTCCCACGCCCCCAAATGCCCCCAAAACTCCCCCGTGCACCCCAAATTACCCCATTACCCCCAAATCACCCCAATATCATCCCATTAACCCCCCACCCCAAATAACCCCAATTCTCCCCCAAATCACCCCAATATCCCCCCAAATCACCCCGTTACCCCCCCACCCCAAATAACCCCAATTCCCCCCCAAATCCCATTGCCCCCCCATCCCCCAAATGCCCCCAATACGCTCCGCGCCCCATTACCCCCCCGCACCCCAAATCCCCCCAACTCCCCCCCGCACCCCAAAATCCCCCCATTAACCCCCACACCCCAAATCCCCCCGTTTTCCCCAAAAACCACCCCAGACACCCCCCCACCCCAAATCCCATTACCCCCCCGCACCCCAAATCCCCCCATTTGCCCCCCAAATCCCCCCTGTACCCCAACTCCCCCCCACACCCCAACTCCCCCCTGTACCCCAAATCCCCCCCATACCCCAAATCCCCCCATTTCTCCCCAAAACCCCTCTGCCCCCCCCCCGTTGCCCCCCAGGACTACACCTCCCGGCCTGCCCCGCGTGCCCCCCCCCGGTTGTGCCGAGCCCCCCCTAATCTCGTTAGCGGCCGGGTGTTAACGAGGCCGATCCGGGGGATTAGGGCTAAATCGGGACCGGAGCTGAGCGATTACGGGGTGGGGGGCGCGGGACCCCCGGGGGGGGGCCAGGGGACGTCAGCAGGGGGGGGGCAGAGGGTGGCAGCTGCTGGGGGGGAACGGGGGGGCTGCGGGGCCCATAAAGCCCCCGAGGGGGGGTCCCGGTGGCCATAAAGGCCCCACGGGGGGGTCCCGGTGGTTGTGGGGGGTCTTGGTGACCCTAAAGCCCCTGAGGGGGGGGTCCCGGTGACCCTAAGGGCCCCATGGGGGGGTCCCGGTGACCCTAAGTGACCTGTGGGGGGGGTCCCGGTGGCCATAAAGGCCCCACGGGGGGGTCCCGGTGCCCGTGGGGGGGTCCCAGTGACCCTAAGGGCCCCATGGGGGGGTCCCGGTGCCCTTTGGGGTCATCCCAGTGACCCTAAAGCCCCCGAGGGGGGGTCCCGGTGACCCTAAGTGACCTCTGGGAGGGTCCCGGTGACCCTAAGTGACCTGTGGGGGGGGTCCTGGTGCCCATAAAGGTCCCATGGGGGGGTCCCGGTGCCCGTGGGGGGGTCCGGGTGACCCTAAAGCCCCCGAGGGGGGTTCCCGGTGACCTTTGGGGTCATCCCAGTGCCCCTAAAGACCCCATGGGGGGGTCCCAGTGACCTTAAAGCCCCCGAGGGGGGGTCCCAGTGACCCCAAGTGACCTGTGGGGGGGTCCTGGTGACCCTAAAGCCCCCGACGGGGGGTCCCGGTGCCCCCAACCCCTCCCCAGAGCCCCTCTGGTGCCCCTAAAAGCCCCGGGGGGGGGTCCCGCTATCCACAAAGCCCCCCCGGACCCCCCGTTAACGCCCCCCAGACCCCCCCAGGGCCCCTCCGGTGCCCCCAAAGCCCCCTCGGACCCCCCCGCTGCCACCGGAGCCCCCCCCAGACCCTCCCCGGTGCCCCCAGAGCCCCGTTGGGGGGGTCCCGGTGCCCCCAAAGCCCCCCCGTCCCCCCCCAGCCCCCCCCTGCCCCCCCGGGCCGGTGCCGGTGCCCCCCCCCCCGCCCCCCGGTGCTGCGGGGCGTGGCCGCGGCCGGGGCTGTGGGGGGGGGGGGGGGGCGTGTCCCGGCGCGCGCGGAGGGGGCGTGTCCCGGCGGCCGTTGCGGCCGTTAAATTTCAAACCCGGCCCAGCCCCGCAGGGAGCGCGGCGCGCGCTGCCCCCTCCCCCCTCCCCCCCGCCCTCCCGCCCTCCCCGTGACGGGCGGCGCCGCCCACCAATGGCGGCGCCGCGCCGGGAGCCGCCGGCCAATCGCCCGCCGCGCGCGCTCCGCCGGCCCCGCCCACAACCCGGGCGGGCGGGAGGAGC
>NW_028168843.1:0-47500 GCF_964035555.1 Netta rufina | reverse complement strand
ACCCTAACCCTAACCCTAACCCTAACCCTAACCCTAACCCTAACCCTAACCCTAACCCTAACCCTAACCCTAACCCTAACCCTAACCCTAACCCTAACCCTAACCCTAACCCTAACCCTAACCCTAACCCTAACCCTAACCCTAACCCTCTAACCCCTAACCCTAACCCTAACCCTAACCCTAACCCTAACCCTAACCCTAACCCTAACCCTAACCCTAACCCTAACCCTAACCCTAACCCTAACCCTAACCCTAACCCTAACCCTAACCCTAACCCTAACCCTAACCCTAACCCTAACCCTAACCCTAACCCCTAACCCTAACCCTAACCCTAACCCTAACCCTAACCCTAACCCTAACCCTAACCCTAACCCTAACCCTAACCCTAACCCTAACCCTAACCCTAACCCTAACCCTAACCCTAACCCTAACCCTAACCCTAACCCTAACCCTAACCTACCCTAACCCTAACCCTAACCCTAACCCTAACCCTAACCCTAACCCTAACCCTAACCCTAACCCTAACCCTAACCCTAACCCTAACCCTAACCCTAACCCTAACCCTAACCCTAACCCTAACCCTAACCCTAACCCTAACCCTAACCCTAACCCTAACCCTAACCCTAACCCTAACCCTAACCCTAACCCTAACCCTAACCCTAACCCTAACCCTAACCCTAACCCTAACCCTAACCCTAACCCTAACCCTAACCCTAACCCTAACCCTAACCCTAACCCTAACCCTAACCCTAACCCTAACCCTAACCCTAACCCTAACCCTAACCCTAACCCTAACCCTAACCCTAACCCTAACCCTAACCCTAACCCTAACCCTAACCCTAACCCTAACCCTAACCCTAACCCTAACCCTAACCCTAACCCTAACCCTAACCCTAACCCTAACCCTAACCCTAACCCTAACCCTAACCCTAACCCTAACCCTAACCCTAACCCTAACCCTAACCTAACCCTAACCCTAACCCTAACCCTAACCCTAACCCTAACCCTAACCCTAACCCTAACCCTAACCCTAACCCTAACCCTAACCCTAACCCTAACCCTAACCCTAACCCTAACCCTAACCCTAACCCTAACCCTAACCCTAACCCTAACCCTAACCCTAACCCTAACCCTAACCCTAACCCTAACCCTAACCCTAACCCTAACCCTAACCCTAACCCTAACCCTAACCCTAACCCTAACCCTAACCCTAACCCTAACCCTAACCCTAACCCTAACCCTAACCCTAACCCTAACCCTAACCCTAACCCTAACCCTAACCCTAACCCTAACCCTAACCCTAACCCTAACCCTAACCCTAACCCTAACCCTAACCCTAACCCTAACCCTAACCCTAACCCTAACCCTAACCCTAACCCTAACCCTAACCCTAACCCTAACCCTAACCCTAACCCTAACCCTAACCCTAACCCTAACCCTAACCCTAACCCTAACCCTAACCCTAACCCTAACCCTAACCCTAACCCTAACCCTAACCCTAACCCTAACCCTAACCCTAACCCTAACCCTAACCCTAACCCTAACCCTAACCCTAACCCTAACCCTAACCCTAACCCTAACCCTAACCCTAACCCTAACCCTAACCCTAACCCTAACCCTAACCCTAACCCTAACCCTAACCCTAACCCTAACCCTAACCCTAACCCTAACCCTAACCCTAACCCTAACCCTAACCCTAACCCTAACCCTAACCCTAACCCTAACCCTAACCCTAACCCTAACCCTAACCCTAACCCTAACCCTAACCCTAACCCTAACCCTAACCCTAACCCTAACCCTAACCCTAACCCTAACCCTAACCCTAACCCTAACCCTAACCCTAACCCTAACCCTAACCCTAACCCTAACCCTAACCCTAACCCTAACCCTAACCCTAACCCTAACCCTAACCCTAACCCTAACCCTAACCCTAACCCTAACCCTAACCCTAACCCTAACCCTAACCCTAACCCTAACCCTAACCCTAACCCTAACCCTAACCCTAACCCTAACCCTAACCCTAACCCTAACCCTAACCCTAACCCTAACCCTAACCCTAACCCTAACCCTAACCCTAACCCTAACCCTAACCCTAACCCTAACCCTAACCCTAACCCTAACCCTAACCCTAACCCTAACCCTAACCCTAACCCTAACCCTAACCCTAACCCTAACCCTAACCCTAACCCTAACCCTAACCCTAACCCTAACCCTAACCCTAACCCTAACCCTAACCCTAACCCTAACCCTAACCCTAACCCTAACCCTAACCCTAACCCTAACCCTAACCCTAACCCTAACCCTAACCCTAACCCTAACCCTAACCCTAACCCTAACCCTAACCCTAACCCTAACCCTAACCCTAACCCTAACCCTAACCCTAACCCTAACCCTAACCCTAACCCTAACCCTAACCCTAACCCTAACCCTAACCCTAACCCTAACCTAACCCTAACCCTAACCCTAACCCTAACCCTAACCCTAACCCTAACCCTAACCCTAACCCTAACCCTAACCCTAACCCTAACCCTAACCCTAACCCTAACCCTAACCCTAACCCTAACCCTAACCCTAACCCTAACCCTAACCCTAACCCTAACCCTAACCCTAACCCTAACCCTAACCCTAACCCTAACCCTAACCCTAACCCTAACCCTAACCCTAACCCTAACCCTAACCCTAACCCTAACCCTAACCCTAACCCTAACCCTAACCCTAACCCTAACCCTAACCCTAACCCTAACCCTAACCCTAACCCTAACCCTAACCCTAACCCTAACCCTAACCCTAACCCTAACCCTAACCCTAACCCTAACCCTAACCCTAACCCTAACCCTAACCCTAACCCTAACCCTAACCCTAACCCTAACCCTAACCCTAACCCTAACCCTAACCCTAACCCTAACCCTAACCCTAACCCTAACCCTAACCCTAACCCTAACCCTAACCCTAACCCTAACCCTAACCCTAACCCTAACCCTAACCCTAACCCTAACCCTAACCCTAACCCTAACCCTAACCCTAACCCTAACCCTAACCCTAACCCTAACCCTAACCCTAACCCTAACCCTAACCCTAACCCTAACCCTAACCCTAACCCTAACCCTAACCCTAACCCTAACCCTAACCCTAACCCTAACCCTAACCCTAACCCTAACCCTAACCCTAACCCTAACCCTAACCCTAACCCTAACCCTAACCCTAACCCTAACCCTAACCCTAACCCTAACCCTAACCCTAACCCTAACCCTAACCCTAACCCTAACCCTAACCCTAACCCTAACCCTAACCCTAACCCTAACCCTAACCCTAACCCTAACCCTAACCCTAACCCTAACCCTAACCCTAACCCTAACCCTAACCCTAACCCTAACCCTAACCCTAACCCTAACCCTAACCCTAACCCTAACCCTAACCCTAACCCTAACCCTAACCCTAACCCTAACCCTAACCCTAACCCTAACCCTAACCCTAACCCTAACCCTAACCCTAACCCTAACCCTAACCCTAACCCTAACCCTAACCCTAACCCTAACCCTAACCCTAACCCTAACCCTAACCCTAACCCTAACCCTAACCCTAACCCTAACCCTAACCCTAACCCTAACCCTAACCCTAACCCTAACCCTAACCCTAACCCTAACCCTAACCCTAACCCTAACCCTAACCCTAACCCTAACCCTAACCCTAACCCTAACCCTAACCCTAACCCTAACCCTAACCCTAACCCTAACCCTAACCCTAACCCTAACCCTAACCCTAACCCTAACCCTAACCCTAACCCTAACCCTAACCCTAACCCTAACCCTAACCCTAACCCTAACCCTAACCCTAACCCTAACCCTAACCCTAACCCTAACCCTAACCCTAACCCTAACCCTAACCCTAACCCTAACCCTAACCCTAACCCTAACCCTAACCCTAACCCTAACCCTAACCCTAACCCTAACCCTAACCCTAACCCTAACCCTAACCCTAACCCTAACCCTAACCCTAACCCTAACCCTAACCCTAACCCTAACCCTAACCCTAACCCTAACCCTAACCCTAACCCTAACCCTAACCCTAACCCTAACCCTAACCCTAACCCTAACCCTAACCCTAACCCTAACCCTAACCCTAACCCTAACCCTAACCCTAACCCTAACCCTAACCCTAACCCTAACCCTAACCCTAACCCTAACCCTAACCCTAACCCTAACCCTAACCCTAACCCTAACCCTAACCCTAACCCTAACCCTAACCCTAACCCTAACCCTAACCCTAACCCTAACCCTAACCCTAACCCTAACCCTAACCCTAACCCTAACCCTAACCCTAACCCTAACCCTAACCCTAACCCTAACCCTAACCCTAACCCTAACCCTAACCCTAACCCTAACCCTAACCCTAACCCTAACCCTAACCCTAACCCTAACCCTAACCCTAACCCTAACCCTAACCCTAACCCTAACCCTAACCCTAACCCTAACCCTAACCCTAACCCTAACCCTAACCCTAACCCTAACCCTAACCCTAACCCTAACCCTAACCCTAACCCTAACCCTAACCCTAACCCTAACCCTAACCCTAACCCTAACCCTAACCCTAACCCTAACCCTAACCCTAACCCTAACCCTAACCCTAACCCTAACCCTAACCCTAACCCTAACCCTAACCCTAACCCTAACCCTAACCCTAACCCTAACCCTAACCCTAACCCTAACCCTAACCCTAACCCTAACCCTAACCCTAACCCTAACCCTAACCCTAACCCTAACCCTAACCCTAACCCTAACCCTAACCCTAACCCTAACCCTAACCCTAACCCTAACCCTAACCCTAACCCTAACCCTAACCCTAACCCTAACCCTAACCCTAACCCTAACCCTAACCCTAACCCTAACCCTAACCCTAACCCTAACCCTAACCCTAACCCTAACCCTAACCCTAACCCTAACCCTAACCCTAACCCTAACCCTAACCCTAACCCTAACCCTAACCCTAACCCTAACCCTAACCCTAACCCTAACCCTAACCCTAACCCTAACCCTAACCCTAACCCTAACCCTAACCCTAACCCTAACCCTAACCCTAACCCTAACCCTAACCCTAACCCTAACCCTAACCCTAACCCTAACCCTAACCCTAACCCTAACCCTAACCCTAACCCTAACCCTAACCCTAACCCTAACCCTAACCCTAACCCTAACCCTAACCCTAACCCTAACCCTAACCCTAACCCTAACCCTAACCCTAACCCTAACCCTAACCCTAACCCTAACCCTAACCCTAACCCTAACCCTAACCCTAACCCTAACCCTAACCCTAACCCTAACCCTAACCCTAACCCTAACCCTAACCCTAACCCTAACCCTAACCCTAACCCTAACCCTAACCCTAACCCTAACCCTAACCCTAACCCTAACCCTAACCCTAACCCTAACCCTAACCCTAACCCTAACCCTAACCCTAACCCTAACCCTAACCCTAACCCTAACCCTAACCCTAACCCTAACCCTAACCCTAACCCTAACCCTAACCCTAACCCTAACCCTAACCCTAACCCTAACCCTAACCCTAACCCTAACCCTAACCCTAACCCTAACCCTAACCCTAACCCTAACCCTAACCCTAACCCTAACCCTAACCCTAACCCTAACCCTAACCCTAACCCTAACCCTAACCCTAACCCTAACCCTAACCCTAACCCTAACCCTAACCCTAACCCTAACCCTAACCCTAACCCTAACCCTAACCCTAACCCTAACCCTAACCCTAACCCTAACCCTAACCCTAACCCTAACCCTAACCCTAACCCTAACCCTAACCCTAACCCTAACCCTAACCCTAACCCTAACCCTAACCCTAACCCTAACCCTAACCCTAACCCTAACCCTAACCCTAACCCTAACCCTAACCCTAACCCTAACCCTAACCCTAACCCTAACCCTAACCCTAACCCTAACCCTAACCCTAACCCTAACCCTAACCCTAACCCTAACCCTAACCCTAACCCTAACCCTAACCCTAACCCTAACCCTAACCCTAACCCTAACCCTAACCCTAACCCTAACCCTAACCCTAACCCTAACCCTAACCCTAACCCTAACCCTAACCCTAACCCTAACCCTAACCCTAACCCTAACCCTAACCCTAACCCTAACCCTAACCCTAACCCTAACCCTAACCCTAACCCTAACCCTAACCCTAACCCTAACCCTAACCCTAACCCTAACCCTAACCCTAACCCTAACCCTAACCCTAACCCTAACCCTAACCCTAACCCTAACCCTAACCCTAACCCTAACCCTAACCCTAACCCTAACCCTAACCCTAACCCTAACCCTAACCCTAACCCTAACCCTAACCCTAACCCTAACCCTAACCCTAACCCTAACCCTAACCCTAACCCTAACCCTAACCCTAACCCTAACCCTAACCCTAACCCTAACCCTAACCCTAACCCTAACCCTAACCCTAACCCTAACCCTAACCCTAACCCTAACCCTAACCCTAACCCTAACCCTAACCCTAACCCTAACCCTAACCCTAACCCTAACCCTAACCCTAACCCTAACCCTAACCCTAACCCTAACCCTAACCCTAACCCTAACCCTAACCCTAACCCTAACCCTAACCCTAACCCTAACCCTAACCCTAACCCTAACCCTAACCCTAACCCTAACCCTAACCCTAACCCTAACCCTAACCCTAACCCTAACCCTAACCCTAACCCTAACCCTAACCCTAACCCTAACCCTAACCCTAACCCTAACCCTAACCCTAACCCTAACCCTAACCCTAACCCTAACCCTAACCCTAACCCTAACCCTAACCCTAACCCTAACCCTAACCCTAACCCTAACCCTAACCCTAACCCTAACCCTAACCCTAACCCTAACCCTAACCCTAACCCTAACCCTAACCCTAACCCTAACCCTAACCCTAACCCTAACCCTAACCCTAACCCTAACCCTAACCCTAACCCTAACCCTAACCCTAACCCTAACCCTAACCCTAACCCTAACCCTAACCCTAACCCTAACCCTAACCCTAACCCTAACCCTAACCCTAACCCTAACCCTAACCCTAACCCTAACCCTAACCCTAACCCTAACCCTAACCCTAACCCTAACCCTAACCCTAACCCTAACCCTAACCCTAACCCTAACCCTAACCCTAACCCTAACCCTAACCCTAACCCTAACCCTAACCCTAACCCTAACCCTAACCCTAACCCTAACCCTAACCCTAACCCTAACCCTAACCCTAACCCTAACCCTAACCCTAACCCTAACCCTAACCCTAACCCTAACCCTAACCCTAACCCTAACCCTAACCCTAACCCTAACCCTAACCCTAACCCTAACCCTAACCCTAACCCTAACCCTAACCCTAACCCTAACCCTAACCCTAACCCTAACCCTAACCCTAACCCTAACCCTAACCCTAACCCTAACCCTAACCCTAACCCTAACCCTAACCCTAACCCTAACCCTAACCCTAACCCTAACCCTAACCCTAACCCTAACCCTAACCCTAACCCTAACCCTAACCCTAACCCTAACCCTAACCCTAACCCTAACCCTAACCCTAACCCTAACCCTAACCCTAACCCTAACCCTAACCCTAACCCTAACCCTAACCCTAACCCTAACCCTAACCCTAACCCTAACCCTAACCCTAACCCTAACCCTAACCCTAACCCTAACCCTAACCCTAACCCTAACCCTAACCCTAACCCTAACCCTAACCCTAACCCTAACCCTAACCCTAACCCTAACCCTAACCCTAACCCTAACCCTAACCCTAACCCTAACCCTAACCCTAACCCTAACCCTAACCCTAACCCTAACCCTAACCCTAACCCTAACCCTAACCCTAACCCTAACCCTAACCCTAACCCTAACCCTAACCCTAACCCTAACCCTAACCCTAACCCTAACCCTAACCCTAACCCTAACCCTAACCCTAACCCTAACCCTAACCCTAACCCTAACCCTAACCCTAACCCTAACCCTAACCCTAACCCTAACCCTAACCCTAACCCTAACCCTAACCCTAACCCTAACCCTAACCCTAACCCTAACCCTAACCCTAACCCTAACCCTAACCCTAACCCTAACCCTAACCCTAACCCTAACCCTAACCCTAACCCTAACCCTAACCCTAACCCTAACCCTAACCCTAACCCTAACCCTAACCCTAACCCTAACCCTAACCCTAACCCTAACCCTAACCCTAACCCTAACCCTAACCCTAACCCTAACAAAACCCTAACCCTAACCCTAACCCTAACCCGCGCGGATCTAACCCTACTTCGCAAGAACTACATTTCCCAGTATGCTCTGGGCACCAAATAGGGCCTCCCGGAAGTTCGGAGTCCCAGAACTACATTTCCCTGCACGCTCTGGGCACCCAATCTGGCCTCCCCGAAGTTCAGAGTCTGAGAACTGCATTTCCCGGTATGCTCTGGGCACCCTGCATGGCCTCCCGGAAGTTCAAATCTTAGAACTACATTTCCCGGCATGCTCTTGGCATCAAACATGGCCTCCCGGAAGTCCAGAGTCCGAGAACTACATTTCCCGGCACGCTCTTGGCACCCAACATGGCCTCCCGGAAGTTCAGAGTCTGAGAACTACATTTCCCATTATGCTCTGGGCACCCAACATGGCTTCCCGGATGTCCAGTGTCCCGGAACTCTATTTCCCGTTATGCTCTTGGCACCCAACATGGCCTCCCGTAAGTTCGGAGTCCCAGAACTACATTTCCCGGCATGCTCTGGGCACCCAACATGGCCTCCCGGATGTTCAGAGTCTGAGAACTACATTTCCCATTATGCTCTGGGCACCCAACATGGGCTCCCGGAAGTTCGGAGTCCAAGAACTACATCTCCCGGCACCGCTCAGGCCCTTGGCCGCGCATGCGCTTGAGTGCGGTCGCGCTTTCAGACGTCGCCGGAAGCCCTGACGCGTCATTTCCGCCCGTTTCCTCAGGCCAGTGTCGCCGCCCGCGATTAGCAAGCGGAAGGCCCCGTCCGGGAGCCCCAACCAGGGCATCTCGGACCTGCTGACGGGTGAGGGGGCGCTGGGGGGGCCGCGCCGCGCCTCGGCCGCTCCAACCGCGTAACAGGCCAGCAGCTGTGTATTTTCTGTGAAGCACCAGGTAGAGTATGAACCTGGATTGGGGTTAATGGGGAAACAGGGGAGGGTCCTGGTGCCGGAAAACTGTACCTACCAGCACTCCTTGGGCAGCCGTCACAGCCAGTCACAGGCCGAGTGTTCGAGAATTACATTTACCAGCACTCACTGTAACCCTAGCCCTTACTGCCCTTACAAAAAAGCCTCAAGCCCTAACCCTAAAAAACCTCGAAACCCCTACAGACATAACCCAAACTATTTACCACACTAAACCCCTGAAGACCTATGCCTAAAACTCCTAACCCAATAAATTAAGACGCTCAAATCCCAAACCCAAAAAATAGGACTCTCAAAACCTAAACCCAAAAATTGAGGACGCTCCAAACACTAACACAAAAAAATAAGACGCTCAAAGCACTAACCCAAAATATTAAGATGCTCCAAACCCTAACCAATTAGGACACTCAAAACCCTAACCCTGGAGAACCTAACCTGAAAAAATAAATAAATAAATAAATAACTGACCAAAAGGAAAACCCTAAGACCCTAACCCTAAAAAACCTATTAACACTACAACCCAAAACCTCTAAAACCCTAACACACTAACCCTGAAAACCTTAAAACCTTAACCCCCAAATCCCTAAAATCCTAACCCTTAAAAATCCAACCCTAAAAAACTTAAAATCCTAAACATGAACCCTGAGAACGCTTACCCTGAAACCCAACCCTAGTGCCCTACCCCTGAAACCTTAAAACCGTGAATCAATCTTTGGAAAATAACATAGGCTCAGGAGAGGATCTCAGTAAAGTAGCATTTTTATTTGAGATTACAATGGCGGGCATCCCGCAAGCAGGAGGGAGCCTACTAATTCCATACACAGTTTATATACTTTTTTTTTTTCCTCCCAAGGACCGGGACCCTCCCCTGTTTCCCCATTAACTGTGCAATCCAGGTTCATACTCTACCTGGTGCTTCACAGAAAATACACAGCTGCTGGCCTGTTACAAGTCACATTTCTTTTGAGGCTTTTACTCTTCGAGGTGGTAATGTTTCTTACACCGTGATTTCCACCTAATGGCGGTAAGGATTCTGGTTGTCTGCATTTTACAAGGTTGTCTGTTGTAATAAATCACTAAGTCCCAAATAGGATTGCAATCGAAGTTTACAATTTATTAAATGAATAGAGGTAAGCAAACAGCACTGGGTGCACCAGGAGTCTTTGCTCCACCAAGACGCACACAAGTTACATCAGGCGGCTGGTTTTTATGCTCCTAGGCTAATACATATTCATTACTACTCCTAGAAAAGGCAGGGTTTTTATAATTAGTTCCTGGAATCCGAACCCGCCGCCCACTGGCGCATGCGTTATCAGTCTCTGGCGGTCCCTCTGGGGGTCTCTCGTACTGAAGGCTCATAGTCTTCCTCCCAGGCTTTTCCCTTGTCCTTCTCCTTTGTTCATCTTGGCTGGATGTCAGAGACTTGCATAGTGCCCCATGCAATAGTCATAACAGTTAGCAGTTATTCTGAAACCCCTTTGTTCTCTTATCCCCTATTGACACGAATTGCTGGACCATTCCTTTGCAAGATACAAGAACTATATACATTAACCGCTCTGTTTTCCTTAGACTTGTGGTTATACAAGAGTATGTAAGACAGAAGGTCACATTTCATCATATCATGCAGCCCTAGCATTGTTGCATATTGACACGAATCAGATGAACACATTTCACAATCCCCCATCTCCTTTTTCATGGTATTGATTCGTGTTTTCCTTTCCAATCGAGTCAATACTTGCCGAATTGATATCAATTTTGGATCTTCATTTGTTTTTATTATCATTAGGGAATGGGTTTTCTCTTTCCCTGGTTCTGGGTCAACAGGTACCACAGATACTTGCATTTTTTGTATAACCGAGTGTATTAGTCTGGTAATACAAGGTATTAAACATGGAATTAATAAATAATAAATAAATAATAAAGTAATAATAAAGACAATAATGATGATAATAGTACTACTACTGCTGTGTATGAAAACAAGTGATGCACAATGCAATTGCTCACCACCCGCTGACCGATGCCCAGCCTAACCCCGAGCAGTCCGGCCCTCCTCCCCCTTTGGCCAGTTTGCTGCACTCCCAGCCTGCCTGCTGGCAGGACAGAGTGAGAAGCTGAAACAACCTTGGCTTGGTGTAAGCACTGCTCTGCAACAGTTAAAACATCAGCATGTTATCAGCACTCTTCTCATCCTAAGCCAGAACACAGCATTCTACCAGCTACTAGGAAGAAACACCATCATCAATCTCTAAACAGCAATTACTAAGGTTAAATTTTCCACAGACAACTCCTTCCTGTGCTAGTAAATAATCCAAGGCTAAGTGATTTTGATACAAAGCAGTTCTCATCTTGGTATTTTGCTTTGCAATTAATCCAAGTGCATCTCCGGTTTTATTTACAACTACTTCTATTACAGCTTGTAACCTAATTATTCTATTAAGCATATATATTGGGGTCTTATAGCCCCAGGATCCATCTTCTGCCCATGTAGCTGTATCATAATAGGCAAACACCTTCAAAAACACTTTCAGGGTCAATTCGGGCTTGTGTTACCGTTCAGCCTGTCGGGGTGATCCAGCTCCTGGAAAACGAATCACAATTTTATATGGGTTTAAAAAAATAGGTTCTTATGCTATTTTCTTGGGACAACCTGACCTTAGTGCGGGAGAAGTCCGGTCAAGGCCCTCTCACTCAGCAGTCAATGCCCATAGGGGTTGCCTCCCTCGGTAGAATGGTCTACCGCACACCGCAGTGGAGGGTCCTGCCCCGGGTCTTGCCTTCTCCCTTTCCTCCCTTCAGGCTTGTCCCCTTTATCTGGTGCCCTTAATTCATGCAGAGCCTCGTTGCCAGAATACTAGTCCATCTTTACCCTTAGTTTCAGTTCCCTAGGAGTGGACTCAACCCTCCAAGCTTCGGTAGTTATTGGTCCCTTTACTCTGGGTGCGTGGGTCCAACTCCTTTCTGCTGTTCTCACAGCTGTTTCAGTAGTCAGTAAAACAAGGTACAGTCCCTCCCATCAGGGGTTCAATGATTCTTCCCTCCAGGTTTTTATTAAGACCTTGTCTCCTGGTTGTATCTTATGAATAGCAAATCCTAAAGGTGGTGTTTGAGCCATCATTCCAATTTCTCTTAGCTCTTGTAATCTTCCAATAGTAATTACGTATTTCTGGATGATACAATCCTCAACTACATTGTTCCCTAGAGGCATCCCTTGAGAATAAGGCATACCATATAACATTTCATATAGTGATAATCCAGTCCCACTGTGTGGTTTAGTTCTTATGTTTAAAAGTGCCAATGGTAAGCGCATTTCGTCCAGTGCATTTGTGTCTCCATCATTAACTTAGCCAATTGTTGTTTTATCATTTGATTCATTCTTTCTACTTTCCCTGAGCTTTGTGGGTGCCACAGAGTATGGTATTCCCACTGAATACCTACTGGTTGACATCATAATTTTATTATTTTAGAAGTAAAGTGCGTGCCCTGATCAGAATCAATGTACTGGACATGCAGCGTACTGGATAGCACACTAAGTAGCATATGCCCTATAATTCCGCTGCATTAAGAAGAGCTGCATTAAATACAGGCACCTACTAGTAGACTGCTTTACTGTGACAGATCCTACTAGTTACCACCTCAAAAAGCTGGGCTTCTACTTGGAAACACATCAGTCCATAGACTCTGCCCCACCTAAAGAACCTCTTTAGCAACCTGTGTTAAATATTCCTCTATTAAGCACTTAAGACACAGGAGCTGGAACGTTCCTGCCCAACAATCAGTCGCGTGGCACAGGAAGGATGCCGCACGCTCCTAGAAACCAAACCTGAGCAGCTCCCCACCTCCTCCTGCCAACCACGCTCAGCACACACACTGTTTACCGCCCAGAAAAACAAAAAGTTGGAACATACACACCCCAAAAAACAACGGAGCTCCACAAATGCCAAAAGGACACGCACACACAGGTGGCCCCCTTGTCTGCCAGCATTGCCTGCAGCTGCAGAGTGGCCCAGAGCGGTGATGCCCCAAAAAAACCTGAGGCAATGAAGAGACAGTAGAACAAAAGAGGTGGCTCAGGGTTTATTGGGAGATGACAGAGCGAACAAGGGGACACCCGGAGCCCCCCAGTTTCCTAGAGCTTGCGGTAAGCACCAACGGTGATGTCAAAGAGACGAGCGTTGTAGAGCTGGCCCCGCTTGTCCAGCAGGAAGAAGAAGGGGCGCCCCTTCACCTTCAGGGGGATCATGGCAGGCACCTCGGAGCGGTGGGCTCGACACGAGACGTGGCGCAGGGGCACGGTGAAGGAGGGCCCACGGCCCAGCCCCAGGGGCCCGTGGGTGCTGATAGCCACGGCCGCCCCCCCCCGCAGCAGTGTCACCCGCCGCACGGCGCGCAGGGGGAAGACGCAGCCCGCCGCCACGATCAGCGAGCCTAGGGGAGGCCGGGGGGGTGGGGGGGGGTCAGCACAGCCTCTCGAGGGCACCCCCCCAAAAAATAAGACCTCCTAAGACCCCCAGCCAACCCCACGCTGCCCTGAGCAGAACCCCTGCACACCCCCCTTCCTTCCCCCTCCCCAGTCTGGGCCCACAGCCCCCCAAAAACCTTGTTCTGAGCCCCCCCCAGCCCCACAGCCCCCTTCTCCTGACCCCCACCGACCCCCTTCTCCCTTCCCCCCAGCCTCACACCCCCGTCCTCCTTCCCCCCGACCTCCTTCTCCCTCCCCCCCACCCCCTTCCCCCTCCCCAGTCTGGGCCCACAGCCCCCCAGAAACCTTGCTCTGAGCCACCCCCAACCCCACACCCCCCTTCTCCCTCCCCCCTTCTTCTTCCCCCCACCCCCTTCTCCCTCCCTCTCCCCCGTCCCTTCTTCCTCCCCCCCACCTGCACCCCCCTTCCTCCCCCCCCCCCACTTGGAGGGGCCAAGACCCCTCCACTGCCAAGACCCCGGGGGTCCAAGGTCCAGCCAGTACCGAGGGTGAGGCAGGAGGCGGTGAAACCCAGGCGCCACTTGTGGTCCCGGGGCCGGAGGGGGTCATCGGCACCGGGAGCAGAACTGGGAGCAGGAGCAGGTCGCAGCGCAGTGAAGGCAAAATGGGCCAAAGCGGCCCAAAAACAGCCCTGCCCCACGCAGAAAAGCCCCACCAGGCGGAAGAAGGGGCCGCGCTCGTGGCGGAAGAGGATGACGTCCCGGGGCACGGCCACCTCCAGCTCCAGAGCTGCCGCCGCTCTCGCCGCCGCTGCCGCCATGCCCCCACCTTCCGGGGCGGCTGCAGCCAAAGTTCCGGCCACCAGGGTTGAAACGGATTTTTGTTTTCACAGAATGACAGAATTTCTAGGTTAGAGGAGACCTCAAGATCAGCAAGTCCAACCCCCTGACCTAACGCTAGCAGTCCCCACTAAACCATATCCCTAAGCTCTACATCTAAACGTCTTTTGAAGACTTCCAGGGATGGTGACTCCACCACTTCCCTGGGCAGCCTGTTCCAGTGCCTCACAACCCTTTCAGTAAAATTCTTCCTAACATCCAACCTAAAACTCCCCTGGCACAACTTAAGCCCATTGCCCCTCGTCCTGTCACCAGGCACGTGGGAGAACAGGCCAACCCCCACCCCCGCTACAGCCTCCTTTAAGGTATCTGTAGAGAGCAATAAGGTCGCCCCTGAGCCTCCTCTTCTCCAGGCTGAACAAGCCCAGCTCCCTCAGCTGCTCCTCGTAGGACTTGTTCTCCAGGCCCCTCACCAGCTTCGTTGCCCTTCTTTGGACTCGCTCGAGTACCTCGATGTCCTTCTTGTAGCGAGGGGCCCAAAACTGAACACAGTACTCGAGGTGCGGCCTCACCAGAGCTGAATACAGGGGGACGATCACCTCCCTAGCCCTGCTGGTCACGCTGTTCCTGATACAAGCCAGGATGCCGTTGGCCTTCTTGGCCACCTGAGCACACTGCTGGCTCATATTCAGCCGACTATCCACCATCACTCCCAGGTCCTTCTCTGCCTGGCAGCTCTCCAACCATTCCTCTCCCAGCCTGTAGCTCTGCTTGGGGTTATTGCGCCCCAGGTGCAGGACCCGGCACTTGGCCTTGTTGAACTTCATGCAGTTGACCTCAGCCCATCGGTGCAGCCTATCCAGATCCTCCTGCAGAGCTTTCCTACCCTCAAGCAGATCGACACACGCACCTAACTCGGTGTCATCTGCAAACTTACTGAGGGTGCACTCGATGCCCTCGTCCAGATCATTGATGAAGACATTAAAGAAGACTGGCCCCAGCACCAAGCCTGGGGAACGCCTGGAGAATTTTATTTATTTATTTATTTACAAAAAGGAAGAGAAGGGAAGGGGTAAAACGCCGCCGCGACCAAAAACCAGCGGGAGGCGACGAGGGGGGGCGGCGCTCACTTGAGGAACGCCACCTCAGGGATTTTGCCTTCCAGCTGCCAAGAGAAGGAGACAGGGGCTCAACAGGGATCCATGCGCGCCCCCCCCTGCGAGGGGGGACCACAGGCACATTCCCCCCACACACCCTGGGAGGGTCCTAGCTCCCCAAGCCCACCTTCAGCTGCGTGAAGACCTGCCCAGCCCGACCGTAGTCCCAGTCGTTGTCCTGCAGGCACCTGGGGGTAGAAAATGGGGAGGGGGATTGAGGAAGGGTGAGGGGTGACTGCGAGGGTACACGGGGTGGTGGGGGGGACACACACTCACTTCTGGGACCACTCAAGGTTCATGCCTGACTGCATGGAAAAGGCTGCCAGCATCTCCTGCTGCTCTGCGGAGAGCGTGGGGACGGGGCTGGAGGAAGGGGTGGGTGCCGGCATGACGAAGGCCTTGCGGATCTCCTCCGTGGTGGCGTTGCGAACAAAGAGCTCATCGTTGACGATGCAGAGGCTGAGAAGGAGGGAGGGGGGGGAGAAAATAAGCACGGGAAAGGGGGCTGGGGGCGTAGCAGCAGCCCCTCTTCCCTCCCTCCTTACCCGGTGTTGCCAGCCGGCACAGCGATGAACATGCGGGTGAAGGCACGCACCGAGTCTCGGGATTTGCCATCCACTGGGGAGAGCAAAGAAGAGGGTGGAGGTGAGCACGGGGGGAGGGGGGCGAAAAAAAGCTTTACAACAAGGAGGGGATGCGGCCCGGCCTCACCTTCCTTGAAGATCCCGTGGACGGCGAAGCACAGCAGCGTGTTCTACAAGAGAGGGAGAGAGTGAGGCAGAGTCCAGCTCGGGGGGGTGGTGGGGGCCACGGCCTCTCCTCCGCTCACCGTCTGGGCGCAGACGTCCACCACGAAGGAGTTGACGTCGTGCTGGGTCTTGGGGAGCTCGTTGAGGAAGGCCACCACGTTGAGGCGCGTGTGCTTGAGCAGCTTGAAGCGCATGGCTGGGGTCGAGAAGAAGAGCGCTGAGCCCCCCCCACACACACACACACCCCGCGTGGGCAGGGTGGGGGGCACAGTAAGGGGGGGGGCTTACTGGGGTCTTTCAGCTTCCTCACGTTCCTGCTGTCCTTGAAGTACTCGTTCAGGCTGTTCCTGCAGGGAGGAGCGGCCGTGAGGGACAGAACGACGAGGGGGGGGGGCAGCTGCCTTGTCCCGCATTGGGGGGGGGGGGGCTCGGGGGAGTGGGGTGTACCTGGGTGGGTTTTGGGGCCCGAAGGGGATGCTGAGCGAGCAGCAGGCGCCGTCGTGGTAGGCATCGAGCAGCCCCTGCCTGTCACTCGAGTCGTAGATGGAGTAGTACCTACGGGGGGAGGACAGGGATGGACTAAGGGGGTCCACAAACACACCACCACCACCCCCCCCCCGCCTGCCTCGGGGCCCAGCCCACACTTACTGCTGTAAGAACCTCAGCACCAGCGCCTTCAGGTCGTCAGAGCCGAAGTAACTGCCCTGGAAAGAGCCCGGAGCAGCAGTCACCCCCCATGGGATAGTGGGGGCACCCCCCGCCCCCCCCCCCCCAGGCCTAACCGGGGGTGCAGAGCCCCCCCCCACACACACACACACAGCCCTACCTTGCACGGGGGCAGTGTCGTGGGTGCCTCCACGTCGAAGGCGATGGGCGGAGGAAGCTCGTGGCCGTCCTAGGGGAGAGGCAGAGAAAGGGGTGAGGGGGGCTGCTCCCTCCTGCCCGCCCCAGCAGGACTGAGCGCGTCCCTGTCCCCCCCCCCCTCAAAGCTCCGGCAGGGGTCACAGCCAGCCCCCCTCCCTCCTTTTCCCTCCCACACTCACCAGGCGCAGCAGCTTCGGGAAGCGCTCTCTGACGGAGCTGCCGGGAGGGAGAGCAGTCAGCGTGGCGGCCGGGCTGCCCGCTGGGGCCAGGGGCAGCAGGAAAGGCCGCCCACCCTCCCCATCCCCCCACCAAAAAAAAAAAAAAAATTAAAAAAAATTTAAAAAAAACGGTCCCAACTCCACCCCCCTCTCACCTGCCCTCCCCAGAGCCAAGGGGCACGCGCCGGGACACTCCTCTGTCCCCCAGAGGAGTTTTGGGCTGATGAGGATCCCCCGCCCCCCGCCCCGAGCCAGCTCAGGACTTACCTGGCTCGTACTCACCTGAGTGCGGGCGCCCAGAGAGGAGGGGAAAAAGGGAGGGGAGACAAAATCCCACTGGTCGTGGCACGGCCCTGGGCACGAGCCGCCTGTTTACAGCTGGGGGGGGCCCCCAGCGGGGCGACCCCAATTCAGCAGAAAAGGATGAAGTGGGGGGGGGGAACAGACAGAGGGGCAGGCAGCCCTGGGCAGAGCCTCTTCTCCTTCGTGCCGCTCCCTCGGGGACCCACGAGCGTGCCAGGCTACGGGCACGGCCGCATCCTGAGCCCAGGACCCCCGCCAGCACCGGGGGCCAGCACCAGGGGCTACCTGGGCTGGGGGACCTGCACCAGGCCCGGGACGGCCTCCCCGGCACCGGCCGCAGCGGGGGCGGCAGCGTTTGGCCACTGCACGGCTGTGCCTGTCTTAGGTTGTTCCTCCCGTGAGGAATCTTACCCGTCTCTGGCTAGCCAGCCATCGTCGAGGGCCAAACGCGGGCACGGGGGGCGGCGGCAGCTCCACCGGGGGAGGGGGGGAGGACAGGGGCAGCAAACGCCGTGCCCCGGGCCACATCCCACGGCCCCCCCCCCACCCCCGAAAGCATCCACGGCAAGGTGGAGGAGCATCGAGAGCCCCCATCTGCACGGCAGAGGGGTGGTGGGAGCAGCGGGCGGGCAGCGGGGGGGCTCTGGAGAAGAGGCTGCGTGCCTCGGGGACGGGGAGGGGATAGAGGGAGGAAGAAGAAGGAGGGAGGAAGCAAATCTCCGACCAGCTGAAACAACGCTTCTGTTTGCTGAAGCCCTTCACGGCCCCGCACCACGACCAGGGGCTGTGGGGAAGCTTTTGAGGAGGGGTCTGGGCACCGGCGAGCACAGGGAAAGGGGGGGGGGCGGCCTCTCTTCATCCTGCCGTCCTGCCCCCCGCCGAGCAGGGGCGGCCCACGGGCCCCTAGGGCCGCCCCAAGGCTAACACTGACCTGACGTAAGTAGCCTGGTCCCGGAAAGCGTCGCATAGGGGGTTGCCGTCCAGCCAAAGCTCTTCCAGCTTGAGCCCCTTCACTTTGTCCAGGTCCCGTTCTGATTTCAGCTGCAGCAGGGCAGGGAGAGGATGAGGTGAGGGCGCAAAGAGCGGGGCGTGCAGAGGGCGAGGGGCAGCACCCACCTCATTGCGAGAGAGGTCGAGGATTTTGAGGCCGGCGGCTTTCTGCGCCAGCTCGGCCAGGTCGTCGAGGCGGTAGAGCTTGTTGCTGCTCAGGTTCAGGGACTGCAGCTGCAGGGACGGAGCCGAGCGTAAAGAGAAACCCCACTGACAGCAGAGAACAAGAAGCCCCCCCGCCATCCCCTGCCCTCACCTCGGGGATGTTTTCCTCGATGATGCGCAGCACAACCAGCATGCAGCTCCGCTGGTTCAGCACCACATCAATGCTCTGTGACACCAAGTCTGGAGGAAAGGAAAAAAAGAGACCCAAAGGGTGTAAAGGCGCCGCCTGCCATGGTCCCAAGTTGCCCCCCGGGGGGGCAGCAGCGCTCACCTGGATCAACGCGGAGGCTCTTGAGGTCCAAAGCCCGCTGCGAGCCGTCGTACCTTTTACTCATACAGAGCTGCGACAGCAGGAGGGAAGTGAGGGCAAGCAGGCGGCCTCCACCCCGTGCCCCTGCCCGCCACCCAGCACCCGCTCCGCTCACCTTCAGCTGCTCAATCTCCTCCGGCTTCAGCTCGTTCTGCAGGGACTGCGGCGGAGCCGACGAGTTGATAATGATCACCACCTAACGAAGGCAGACCGGGCTAGGACACGCAGCTGCGTGAAACGCGAGCGGCCGCTCTGCCGAGCTGCTCCCGGCTGGGCTGAGGCACGCACCTTGTAGTTGTCCCTGTCGGTGATCTTGCGAGAGACCTGCTTGAGCGCGCTGGCGGTGGTGGCGTCCTCCACATAGAACTGGGCTCGGTTGTGGTCGTAGTGGAACTGAGGAAGGAGGGTGGCGGGCTCAGGGCGCAGCCAGCCCCACTTCCACCCCAGGAGCTGCATGAAGCCACCCGGCCTGCCCACGAGGGGAAGCGAAAGCAAAGCTGGAACCCCCCCCCCAGCTCACTTCAACAGGAGTGAAGGGAACGCTGCACAGGTTCTGGATGGAGCTCAGCAGCCACGTCTTGTCATACTTCTTCCCGTAGGGGATCTAGGAGGAAATTTGGGCAGCGTTACTGCACCTTCGGGGTACAAGCGAGGTGCTTTAGGGGGCACGGGGAGCCGCCAACACCCCTGGGACAACACCCAGCACACAGCTGCCTTCTGCACCTGCCCCAGGGGGAAGAAGGCAATAACGGCCAGAGCACAGTGCAGGAAGAGGGGAGCTGCCAAAAAGCGGCTGCAGCCCCCGCAAAAAGGGTCGCTGATGGCCGCGTTCCCCCCCACTCCGTTCCCATTCCTCCTGCTCCACTCACGGTGATCTTGAACCAGTTCCTCCGGCCAGCGTCCCGGCTCCCCCCACTGCCACCACCGCCACCACCGCTCCGCTCCAGGGCGGGGAGGTCGCGCCGCACCGTGATGTGGATGTTGGCCGTGCGGTTGGGCCGGGGCCCATATGGCAAGCTGCAAAACGCCAAAGGGAGAGGCCAACGAGGGGGGGGGAAGCCGGCCCGGCCGACCCCAGCGGCCCAAACGGGGCCGCCCCCTCCCCCCACAGCACTCACTATCGGTTCCGAGGCCCGTCGTGGGCCTCGCTCATGGGGACGTCGCCGTCGTCCTCGTCCAACCGGGCCCGCAGCCCGGGGCCGCCCCGGTTGCGGGAGCGGTGGTTCACCTCGCTGTACATCTTCCCCCCGGAACGGGCCCCGGCCTTTCTTCCTGCGGCCCGGGAAGCCTCGGCCGCCGACGCGGTCATCGTGCTCTGTCCCCCCCCCCCCCCAGAGGTCAGCACCGGGAGGCCCCGCGGGGGCCCGGTTACCGGCGGGGCCTGCAGCCGCCTCCCCCACCCCACACCCTCCAACCCCCAGCCAGGCCCCGGCGGGGCCTCGAGTCCCGGTTCGCGGCTCCCCCCCCCGCCCCCGCCCCCGCTCACCGCTGTACCCCCCCCTTGGCCTCCTCCGCCATCGCCGCCGCTCCCGGGACCGACCGCGGCCCCGCCGCCGCACGCCGTGATGTCACTTCCGCTTCCGCCTCCCTCTCCACCGCACCGCGCGCAAGCGCGCTCACCCCCCCCTCAGCACCCTCTAGCGCCCCCTAGCGCCCCGGAGGACCGCGCGCGGTGGGGTCGCGGGTTCGAATCCCGGCCCGGGAAGAAAAAAAAGAAAAAAAAAGTGGGAAAAAAAAGAAAAAGGTCCCATCAATTTAATGCGGCCCCCGCTCCTCTCGGGGAGGGTCCCTGCGGCCCCGTGCAGACCGGAGGAGGTCACAGCCACCATGACCGGCCTCGGCATAGGCTGGGGGAGCCGCGGAGAAAGGGGGGGGGGGCCCAGGGTGCTGCCCCCCGGGGGGCGAGGGGGGCTCTGAGGTCCTCCACGGGCAGCCTCAGGCCCCGGCGTGTCCCCGAAACCCCGTCCCCCTGCTGTCCGTGTGAGCCCCGTGGTCACAGCACGACCGTGTCTGTCTGTCCCGGCCCCCCAGGGACAAGGTTTTGGGGGGCTGGGGGGGAGGGGGGGGCCCGGCCAGGGGCTGCTCAGGCGAGGAAGACGACGAAGACGATGAAAAAGACGATGAGGATGAGGAAGATCTTGACCATCAGCCAGCGGTTGGAGGTGACCGACTGGAAGTACTTGAGGATCTCCCCGTGCGCCGCCTCCACGTTCAGCTGCGCGTCCTCCACGCTGGCATCGATCCTGGGGGGGACGGGACAGACGGTCAAAGGGGGGGGGACGGACACACGGACGAGGCCCGGGGGGGGGGTTCGGGGGGGGCACCTCTGGATCGTCTCCTCCTGCTCCTTCACCATGTGTGCCAGCTGCTGGAAGATGGAGCCCAGCTCCACGATGGTGGATTCGATGTTCTGCATCGTGTCCGCCCGGCTCTGGATGTAGGAATCCTGCGGGGGGGGTGGGGGGGGGGGGGGGGGGGTGGACACACCGAGGGGTGAGGTGGCAGCGGGGTGGGGGCCGGGGGGGCCTAAAAAAAAATTTTTTTTGGCCCCCAAAGCCATCCCCAACCTGCTCGTCGATCAGCTGCAGCTGCTGGCTCGTCCGCGCGTCCATCTCAATGGCGACGTCGGCGGCGCGCTGCGGCTCGTCCTGGAGCATCGCTGAGCCCCTGCGGGCGGCAGTGGGGCCTGAGAAAAAGGGAGACCCCCCCCCCAAAAAAAAAAAAGAACCCCCCCCCACACACACACACAAAAAAACAAAAAACAAAAAAAAAAAAAATCCCCAACGCTCACCCAAATTGCTGGCGGCCAGGGGAAAGCGGAGACGGGGGCACGGAGAAGTGCTCACGGCGGCTCCGCTGCTGCTTCAGGTTCTGGGGGGGGGCAAAAAATGGGGGCGAAAAAATGGCATCGGGGTGGGGGGGGGCACCGGGAACACCCCCACAACCTCCCCGGGACCAACGCTCACCTCCGTCCGCACCCTCCAGCACCGATTTGAAGTCGTTGGACATGGAGGCCAGCTTGGACTGGGAAGGAAGGGGGGAGATCACTACATGGGGCTTTTTTTTTTTTTTTTTTGGGGGGGGGTGGCTTTTTTTTTTTTTGGGGGGGGGGGGGGTTGGGGTGTCCTCCCCCCCTCTCCCTACCTGCAGGGACACCACGACGGTGTTGGAGTGCGTCTGGACGTGGCGCCCGCTCTGGCTGCCCCGCGCCCGCACCAGGTCCTGCAGCTGGGCGATCTGCTTGTTCAGGCTGCCGATATCCCTACGTGTGGGGGGGTCACGGTGCAGGGGGGGGTCAAAAATTATCCCCCCCCCCCCCCCCCCCAAATATCACATCCCCCCCCCACGGTACCTGCTTGATGATGTAGGTGAGCTCCTCGATCTCCACTGCCTTGTCGTCAAAGAGGGATTTCCTCTTGGCCACTGTCAGCACGGGGGGGACACACACGGGGGGGGGGGAGGGCTGTGTTCAGCATCCTGCCCCCCCCCCCAATAAAAAATAAAAAAAATTTGAGCCCCCACCCCAAAAAAATACCACTCACAGATGGTCAGCTTCTCCAGCTTGGCGAAGGTGTTGCTGAGATCCTTCCCGATGCGCCTGGGGGAAGGGGGGGGGGGTAAAAAAAAATTAAAAGGGGGGGGGGCACAGGGCAGTTTGGGGAACATTTTGGGGTGTCCTGGGCCCTCCCCCCCAAAAAAAAAACCACGAGGGGGGGGAACTCACTTGGCCATGAGGCTGAAGTCGCTGCGCTGCCGGGCGGCCCCCCGCTGCCGCTCTGCTGGGCTGGAGCCCATTCTGCTGGGGGGGGCACGGGGCGGGCACTGAGCATCCCCCCAGCACCTCCCAGTCCCCACCAGCAGCCTCCCAGTACCTCCCAGTCCCCACAAGTAGGCCCCCAGCACCTCCACCAGTACTCCCAGCAGCTCCCAGTGCACCTCCAGCCCCCACAACCAGTACTCCGAGTCCAGCCCAGCACCCCCCCAGCACCCCCCAGACCCCACCAGCAGCCTCCCAGCACCTCCCCAGCCCCCCCACCAGTACTCCCAGCACCTCCCAGTGCCCCACCAGCAGCCCCCCCCCCCTCACCTGCCGGCCTTGCAGCGACTTGCAGGCGGACAGGAACTCCTGGGTCCTGTCGCGACACGACATGACGTCGGCGACCGGGGGGGGAAGGGGGGGCGGGGGCTGAGGGGGCACGGCCTGCGTCTGGGGGGGCCCCAGGTAAACGCCCTGCTCCGTGTTCCTCGAGCCGTGGCGGCGCCGCGCGTTCATCACCTGCGGCTGCGGGGGGGTCAGCACCGGCCCGGGACCCCCCCCCAATCCCGGGCCGGACCCAAAATCCCCGGGATTCCACCCAAGAAGCGCCGGGAGAGCCCCCAAAATCCTCCCCCTCCCCCCCTCCTTCTTCCTCCCCCTCCCCCCTCCCATCCCCGAGGGGAGGGGGGGAGCGGGGAGGGGGGGCAGGGGGGCGGGGCCAAGCGGAAGCCCCGCCCCCTCCCGCGCTCACCGGGCCTCGCGCTCGGTTCGGCGCCGCTCGGCTCCGCGGCCCCCCGGGCGGCGCGCTGACGTCACTGCCACGTCTCGGCGCGGGCCACGCCCCTCTTTTGCCCAGTGACGTCACGCAGCGCGCCGCCGAGCCTCGCCCCGCCCATCGGGGGCGGCAGCGCCCCCTAGCGGCGGGGAGGGAGCCGTTGCAGGATCCCCCCCAAAACGCCCCCAACCTCCCCAAACCCCTCCAAAGCTACCCCGAAACCTTCAGAGCCCCCCGAAACCCCCTCAAAGACCCCTCCGAGTCCCCCAAACCTCACCAATCTCCACCTCTTAGCCCCCCCAAACCTCCCCAACCCCCTCAAAGCCCCCTCTGAGCCCCCTAAAGTCCCCCAACCCCCACCAAACTCCCCCAAAGCCCCCTCCAAGCCCCCCCAAAACCTCCCCAAATCCCCAAAGCCCCCTCCGAGCCCCCCAAAACCTCCCCAAATCCCCCAAAGCCCCCTCCGAGCCCCCCCAAACCTCCCCAACCACCCCAGAGCCCCCTAAAGCCCCCTCAGCACCCCCCAAAGCCCCCTCCGAGTCCTCCCCCACACAGCCCCATTCAGGGGCCTTGCTGGTGGTGAGGCCACCCCCCCCCCCAGAACACATCTCAGTGCCCCCCAAAACGCCACAAATCCCCCCAAAAACGACGAGAGGGGAGCGGCGGGGGTGTCTTTATCCGCTGCACAGCAGCAAACCCGCAGCCGGGGAGGGGTTGGGGGGGCAGTCCCAAGGAAAGGGGGGGGCACAGTCCAATTCGGGGTTAATTTTTGGGGGGGTCACGGCCCGGAGCTTTTCCGTTTCTTGGCCCGTTTGGCCCGGCCCCTCTCGGGCTCCGATGTGGGGATGGTCTCCATCGAGTCCCAGAGCGCGTCGCCCTCCTCTTCCTCCTTCACCTCGGCCGGCGCCGCCGGGGCTTCCTGAGGGGGGAGTCGTGGGGGGGGGAAAAAAATGAATTTTATGAGCAGGGAAATCCCAAAAGCAACCCCGAAAGGCTTCTCACCTCCCAGTCCTGGTGGGTGCTGAGCAGCAGGCAGTTCAGGCGGGATTTTAGGTAGACCTGGGGGGAGAAAATGGCTCGGAAATTTGGCTGGGGGTGGTTGGGGGGGACACAGGGGGGGTGTCCCTTGTCACCTCGGGGGGGTCACCTTGTGGCGCAGCCGCTTGTCGCCCAGGTCGTGGACGCGGAGGAAGCGGTCGAGGCCGCAGGAGGCCACGAGGGGGAGGGAGGGGTGGCACTGCAGCCCCCGCACGCTGCCCGCGAAGCCCTTCAGGCACTTCAGCACCCGCCCTGGGGGGGGGGAAACAATTGGGGGGGGGTAAAAAACAGTTGGGGGGGGTAAAAACAGTTTTTGGGGGAGTAAAAACAGTTTTTGGGGGGGTGAGAAAATCCCCGGGGGGTCCCAAACCCCTGGTTATTAGCATGCCATCTACCTCCATTTTATTTCATCAACCATTAATTTCCCCTTTTTCCATTTTTTTTATTTATTTTTTTTTGTCATGCATGACAGGACCTGCGATTTTTTTTTTTTTTTTAACTGATTTCGCCCCATTTTTCTCAGCTCTCCTAATTTCGGGGTGGCAGCACCACCCCCCTATCCCCTTAACCCCCTCCCCGCTGCTCTGCTGGCACAATCACTTTCAAGGACGTGAGACAAGCGAAATATTCTGCTGCAAAAAACCTCGTTTTCCTGCAAAATCACCACTTTTTTTCTTTTTTCTTTTTTTTCTTTTTTTCTTTTTTATCTTTTTTTTTTCTTTTTTTTCTTTTTTTTCCTTTTTCTCTTCTTTTTTTCTTTTTTCTTCTTTTTTTCTGTTTTTTTCTTTTTTCCTTTTTTATTCTTTTTCTTTTAACTCCGCCCCCCCCCACAAAAAAAAAAAAAAAAAGATGCCCAAAGCTCACCTTGGCGCAGGTCAATGACGGCCACCTCCCCACGGGCGCTGCCCACCACAACGGAGCTGTCGGGGGGGGGTAAAAGAGGAGAAAAATTCGGCTCCTTCACCCCAACCCCCCCCCAAAACCCCCCCAGGACCCCCCCCCCAGCCCCAGGATTCACTCACGTGGCTCCAGGTGCCAGGGAGAGGGCGGTGAGCGGGGACTCGCCGAAGGTGACCTCCAGCACCGGGCGCCGCTGCGGGGTGCTGGGGTCGTAGAGCCGTACCTGGGGACCCCCAGGAGGTGAGGGCATGGCTGGGACCCACCCAAAAAAGCCCCAGCCCCCCCCAAAAAAGCCCCAGGGTCTCACCTGGCGGTGCGCGGTGCACGTAACCACCTTGTCGGAGGCCGGCAGGAACTGGAGGTCGCGGTCCCAGACGGGGACGCGGAGATCGAGCCAGTCGTTCCTGACCTGCAGTGGGGAAAAACAGGGTGGGGGGGTGAGACAAAAAAAAATAAAAATAAATAAAAAGGGGGGGGCTGCGGGGGGGAGCACCCACATTTTTAGCGCGGAAGACCGGCTCCTCCGGGCGCTGCAGGTCCCAAATTTTGAGGGCGTTCTCCTTGCCACCGGTGGCCAGGTGGTGAGGCCGGGCCGGGTCCTGGCGCATGCGGCACAGCCCTGAGCCCGCCTGCAGCTCCAGCTGGAACGGGGGGGGGCACCATCACGGGGGGGGGGGTCACCATCATTGAGGGGGGTCAATATCACGGGGGGGGTGTCACCATCCCGGGGGGGGTCACTATCGTTGGGGGGGGGGTCACCGAGGCGCCCCCCGCCCCCAAACACTCACGTTCTCTGCCGCGTCGTCGCGCCACACCTTGAGCAGCCCCGACTCGACGCAGGTGATCAGGGTGCTGAGATAAGGCTCTTATCACCAAGGGGGGGGTATGGGGGTTAGGAGACCCCCCCCCCCCCCCTCCGTGCCCCCCCCCCAGTACCTGCCGTGAGCCGCCAGCCCGCAGAAGGCACCATCGCCGCCAGGGCAGAGCCGGCTCTCGGTGAATTTCCCCTTCTCGGTGCTGAAGAGCTTCACCGAGCGGTCCAGGCACCCCACCAGGACCTGGAGGGGGGGGGCACGGGAGGGTCACGGGGGTGCCCAGACCCCCCGAAGACCCCCCCCAAAACCGTGCTCACCTCGGTCTCGGCCGGGTCCCCCCAGCACAGGGCGCAGACGCCCTCCCCGCGGCTCAGCGCCCCCCCGCCGGTGTAGTTGGTGGCCTGCCGCTTCTGCAGGTTCACGCCTGGGGGGGGGGGGGGGGAAGGGGGGGTTAAAGAGGGCCCCCCCGGTACCGGGGACTCTCCCCCCATCCCCTCCGGTACCGGGGACCCCTCCCCAACCCCCCCCAATCCCCCCGGTATCAGAGACCCCTCCCTAACCCCTCCGGTACCGGGGCCTCCCCTCCGACCCCCCACGCACCCCCCCCCCAACCCCTCCGGTACCGGAGACTCCCCCCCGACCCCCCCCCCCCGGTACCGGAGACCCCCCACGACCCCCACGGTACCGGGGTCTCCCCCCCCCCAACACCCCCGTTAACGGGGTCTTTCCCCCACGGCCGCCCCCCGGTACCGGAGACCCCCCCTCCAACCCCCCTGGTTCCTCTGCCCCATCCCGGAGCCCCCCCGGTACAGGGGACCCCCCCTCCCCGTTGTCCTCCCCCCCACACCTTTAAGCGCTCCGGTCTCGGCCCCCACCCACACGTGGCTCCACCGCGCGGGGGCCGCCATCTTGGTGAGGTCCGTCCCCCGCTCTCCGCTCCCCCCGGGAAACCGCTGCCCGCGCTCTTTCGTTCCGGGGCCGCCAAGGTTCCCCCCTTCCCAAGCACCGGACCCCTGAGCCCTTCTCACCGGCCGGAAGCGCAGCACTAAATACGCTCCCCCCTGAGCCGCGCAGAAACGTTCCGCCCCCGTAGCGGGTCCCGGTAACACCAGTGCCCCGCCAGTGCTCCTCCCACACACTTCCCCCTCCCCCCGTGGCCACCTCAAGGGGACGACACCCCCGAGGAGGGAAGCGGGGGGAGCAGCGACAACCCCCAGCCCCCACCCCCACCCATTTAAACAGACTCAAAATTCAACAGATTTTGGTTATTTTTTTTGCTTAAAATTTATTTTTTAAAAATTTCAGAATAAAATTTATTCAGGGCTCCGCCGTCATCGTCTTCTTCTTCACAGGCTGCGGGGGAGCGGCCACATCCTGGAGTGGAGCTGGCGGGGGGGGGAGGGGGGTGAGGATGGGGTGAGCAGGGTGGGGGCATCCCCAAAATTCCCCCAAATCCCCCCAAAAACTGCCTCAGGGGGAACCACTCAGTCAGGGGGATCAGCCTGGGGCGGTATCAGCTCATCCTCGGCAGCAGGACCCCCCCCCAAAATATCCTGTGCCCCCCCCCTCCCCAGAACCCCAACTCACCAGGACACAGCCTTGGAGATCCTCGGGAAGGGGGGGGGGGGGGGGGAGGCCTGGAAAAAAAGGGGTGGGGGTCAGGGGGTCTCAGTACCCCCACGAGACCCCCCCAGGGCTGTAACAGCCCTGCGGTTTTTCAGGTGTTTGTAGGGTGTTGTTTTTTTCAGGAGGGGGTTCAAAGTGAGCTAGGTGGGCTCATCATTAAAACCGAGGGGGGGGAAGACGTCACAGCCCCACAGCAGCACCCCCAAACCCCCCCCCAAACCACTCACCTCAGCCCCCGAGCTCCCCCCCTGCACCGCATTCAGGGCTCCTCAGGCCCCCGCTGTCACCCTGGGGGGGACAAAAAGGGGACAAAAAGTCAGGGTCACCTCCCCCCGGCCCAAAAACCCAGCATTCCCCCCCACCCCCCATGCCCGTCCCAGCAGGGATCAGAATCCGAATCCTCAACAGCAGCCTTCAGCCGAACGAGATTCCTGAGAAATTCATCACGCCTGTGAGGGGGGGGGGGGGGGTGTCCCTGCACCCCCCGGCGTGGTCCCCACACCCCCCAGCAGGGCCCCCGCACCCCCTCAGCCCCCTCACCTGCACAGCAGCACTGGGGCAGGTCAGGATCAGCTCCAGTCCTGCAAAAAACGCGCCCCCCCGTTAGCTCAGCACCGCAGCCTGGGCCACCTCCAGCCTCCCGCAGCCCTGTGCCCCCCCCATCAGACCGTTCCCACAGAACGAGCCGTCCTCCTCTCCAGCCGCCGGCGCCAGTGGGTTCGACCTTTGCAGGTTCTGGCACCAGACGGGCAGTAAGACGCGTGAGGTTTTCCTCATCGGGGAGGAAAAACAGAATTAAATCATAAAAAAACAGCTGCAGGCTCACCGTTGGCCCCAGGTGGAGGCCAGGAGGGAAGGACTCTGCCATCAGATTCATGGCGTCCAGCTCAGCATCGTCATCCCCAGGGTGTCCCCACTGCAAAGAGCTCAGCCTGCGGGCAGGAAAGCAGCCGTGAGACCAGCAGGAGGGACAATGTCCCCCTCAGCCCTCAGGACACAAAAAAAGATCAACAAATGCCCGGTGAGGCACAGCTCGTGCTCTGTACGCACCTGCAGGAGGATATCCCGCTTCATGAGGCGGCAGAGGCGCTGCTGGAGTGGATACATTAATTAATAGCAGCTCTTGCACGAGCCCACGCAGCCCCTTCCCCACAGGGCTCCTCCTGCCCCACAGTTCTCAGCTCCGATCTGGCATCAGGGTCCCCTCAGCCATATGCTTGTCCTGTGGTTCGTCACCGAACAGGGCGGGAGCAGTGATCCCTGCCTCCCACCCACACCCCAAGGGCACCCACGTGGCAGAGGAAACTCCCCCAGAGCAAGCTGGATGCACTCCTGGGTCTCGGGCTGCAGCCACGCTGCCTCTGCCCTCTGAAGGGAAAAATCCCACACCCTTACCCTTGAAAAATCCCTTACAGAAAGGAAACAAAGCTCACCTGAGAAGGGACCCTGTGCGCACATGGCTGAGAAATCCCACACCTTAAAAAAATAAAAAACGACATTGAGCCATGCTGCACGCAGGACAGGGGTTGGACACCCACCACCCCCACCCGAGGGCACGTGAAGAGCATTTAACACCCACGGTGCGACAAAGACAGACACCAGGGCAGCAGTGCCACTCAGAACCTTGTTTAGAGCTTCTCCACTTCAGCATCAGAAAGAGAGAGTTCAGGATCCTCATCTTTGCAGCACTTCGCCCCCCAGCACACAGAGCCGTGCGGCTGAGCAGCGAGCACACGTGTAACTCGTGGTCTTGGTAACACCGCAAAGCCTTCAGGCTCAGCATTACAGGCAGAGAAACTCACCTCTTCCACCAACGCCATCTGGACGGCCGAACCTTTAAAAGAAGATAAAAAATTAACGATGTTAGAAGCAATTACAACAAACAAAAGGCCTTCAGCAACGAGCGGGGAGCGGTATGGCCTCCCCGCAGGGTAAGGAGCCAGGGCAGGGCACGCCCGCTCTCCTCAGAGATGCCAAAAGCCTTCACACCGCGGTCAGCTCAGGTCTGTGAACGAGCTCATCACAGAGCGGGCCCCGTGCCGCGGCCCTGCCCCTGGTAACGGGGCCTACCCGAACAGGGCCACGAAATGGCGGCCCCCGGGCGGAGCGCTCGCTGCCGAGCGAGCCAAAAGCTGCCCGCGGCTGCAGGAATTAAGGACGCGGTATCAGAAATCCCCCAGCTCCTGAAGAAAACGCACTGAGCCGCCCCAGCGGAGATAAAAGCGGAGCGCCAACCTCACCCTACCTCCCGCTCCGCCGCCGCCGACAAAATGGCCGCCGTCCACCCGTTCGCGCGCTTAAATAGGCCGCGGGGCATGCTGGGAGCGTGCGCCAAGAGAACGAGCCTGCGCACTGAGGGCCCCCGGCTCCAGGAAAAGGGCGGGAAATGGGGCAGCGCATGCGCACAGTGCTGAGGGGCAGCGGCGGCGGTGGGAGGGGCCGCCTGGGCGGGACTCTGACCAATGAGGTGGGCGTTGCTAGGCTGGGCAGCGTCTGGGGAGGAGAAAGGGGTGGGGATATGCTAATGAATGCGCACGCAGCCGAAGGGGCCGCCGGGAGCGCTTCGCTGCTAAGATTTTGGGGCCTGTAGCTCAAAAAGACGCTAAAATCCTCAAAAAGAAAGTGACGCACTATAGTAGGGAGAAAAGGGAGAGGGAGAAAAAAGGGGGTAGTAAAATTCCACCGTGATCGCGATATGTGGGGGGCGTGGTGGCCTCTGGGTGGGAGGGGACTAAAATAACGTTTGGGGGGGTAAATCTCCCCTTGTGGGGAGGGGTTTGGAGAGCAGGTGAGAGGTTTGGGCGGAATAATAAAATGTTGGCGTAAAGGGGGCTATAGAATGGGGTATTTACAAGTACTGGAGCGCTGGTAATCACGAGGGGTAAGTGCTAGTCACGCTCTCCTCAGCAGTTTTGCAGCGCGGTCGCTCGTGGTCAGCTATCGCTCAGTTTTCCATGGGGGGAGGTTCGTGGCTCACTTTCCGCCTTCTGGTCGTTAAAATCTGGGTTCTCGCTGCCCGCGCCCCAGCCTGTGACAGCCCCGCCGCCCCCGCAGCGCACAACCAAACGCCCTGCTGCACGCACGCACGGACACGCTCCTCTCCCGAAAATCCTCGCCTTTAATAACGAAGCTCGGCGCCCAGAAAGGACCCCGCGACCGGAGGGCTGCGGGTTTCCTGCCGCATGGCTCCCCTCTGCCAGCACGGGGTGTAAAGGCTGCGTCCTTTTGCACCGCTGGCCTCATCAGCGCCTGCAGGGCTAATGAGGTGTCCGGGCCAACGCCACCGCTGCGCCTCCTCCCACCCTGCTTGTCGTTGTGTGCCAGGCGTGCTGACCCCTTCCTTCAGCTCCGTCTCGGCTGTCCCCCTAGGATGGCTTCTGTCTCGGTGCTCCACTCAGGGTCCTGGTGGCGCAGCAGCGGGATGGGGGCTTCCCTCCGCTGCTGGATGAGCAGCCAGGCCAGCAGCAGGCACCAGAGGAACACGTTGACCCAGGCTGATGCCTGCAGGATGAGGCATGGGTGGAGATGCACAACGTGTCCCCCCCCTACTGATTTCTTGGCTTCCCGTGGCAGGGAGGGCTCCAGTGGCTGCCTGCCCCATTGTACCTGCTCACCTGTGCGCTGTAGAGGTTGCTGTAGAAGCGCGTTGGTCTGTAGGACACCCATGGCTTGCGCTCAGCCTCCTGACAGCTGCAGGGATCGGGAGCAGGCATGAGAAAGGGGGGGGGGAGACACACACAGGGGCAGCCCCAACAGCACCGCCAGCCCGAGCCCGCAGGGGTTTCCCCAGGCAGGGCTGCCCTTACCTGGCCAGCTGCTTGGTGTGCACGATGGAGGCACAGAGCACATCCATTCCTGCGCGGAGGACGCAGGCTGAGATGAGGAGGAAGAGGAGGATGACAGCGGCCACGACCAGGGTGAAGGTGAGGCACGCACGGCTCCTGCGGGAGCGGGGAGCAGGCGTCAGCGGGGCAGGGACACCATCGGGTGCCCCAGCCCCACACCCCGCTCACCGCTGAGGCTCGTCTGTGCAGCAGCTGTAGAGCAGCACCGCGAAGCAGCACAGGGCCACCACAACAGAGACAGCCGAGACGAAGTAGCAGAGGGAGACATGGCTGAAGGACCTGGGCACCAGCGCGCTCCCATTCCAGCTCACAGCGCTGTAGAGGAGGCACTGGCCCCCAAACTCTCCCTATGGAGGAGAGGGTGTTGCTGGGGGGGGGTGCCTCATGGTGACCCCCGGGGGCAGCACGGAGCAGTGAGGAGGAAGGAAGGAAGCCAAAACCACCTGTTTGGTCGCATATTTGTGTGTCACACCGGGGGAACAGGATGGGCTGGGGGTGCTCAGCGTCCCCACACGTCCCAGCTTCCCCCCACGCCCCTGCACTGCGACCACAAACAGCTCCCTACCGGACTGGGGAAGGGATGGATTCCCCCTCAGGGCAGCCCCGCAGCTCCCCAAGGGGCACCAAGCCCCCTCCCACCCCCCTGGTACCTGTGCCACCGTGAGAGCCGAAGCGCAGACAATGCCGCAGAGGAACACGGCCCCGTGGAGAGCCAGCCCCAGCAGCCACGGGACAGACACCGCCATCTTCCCAGCCCGCTCAGCCCTGCCTCCTCCGCCCCACCCCTGCTCTGCCGCCGGCTCGGGGCCGGGCTTTGGCAGCTTCCCAGCCCCGTGGGGCTCCGGCAGCTCCCAGCCTGTTTGCGAGGCTTCGCCCAGGGGTGAAGGCAGAACACCCACCCAGCTGTCTGCAGCCCGGCGATGGGGGGGTGAACGCACATGGGGGGCAGGCAACGGAGCAGCATCCAGCCACGGGACACCAAAGAGCACCCAATTCCACCCAAACAGGGTGCTTCAGCACCCCATCACCCCACCGAGGCCAGAAACCCTCCAGGCTGAACAGCACCCGCTGTTTTATTAACTGCCCGGCTGGCACCACAGCGACTGGCAGCACCCCGAGCACCCGCCCCGGGCTGGTCTCAGAGGAGGAGATGCAGGGAATACTCGGCACGAGCCCAGCGCCGAGCCGGCCGGGCGGTGCGGCCGATCATGGGCAGCTTCTGGGCGTAGCGGGAGACGTGGCCCGGGCCGTGGTGCTGAGGGAAATTGGTCTGGAAGAGGCGACCCCGGCAGCGCCGCCCCGCCTGGCGCCCCGCGATGACGAAGCTGAAGCGGGGGGCCCCGCGGGGGGTGAAACGGCATTTCTGGAAGACATCGCGAGCCCCCGGCCGGTGGCCGGGCTGCCGTGCCGTGCCGCGGGCACGGGGCAGGCTGGCGGAGCGGTGCAGCGCCGGCCGGGGGCTCTCCTCCTCGGGGGGGCTGGCGGCGGCGCTGGCCGTCAGCTGCGGCATTTTGCGGCCCCCCCCCCTCGCCCCCGAAGGCCGGCGGCTCCTTCTCGGGGGTGCTGGGGGGCAGCGGTGGCGGTGGGGCGGGGGGCCGCAGCCCCGTGCCGAAGCGGGCAGCCAGGCTGTCGCCAAAGAAGTCATAGAGCTCGCGGTACATGTCGTGCAAAGATAGGGCTGGCGGCGGGGGGGCTGCTGAGGGGCCGCCGCCGCTGCCCCCCCCCAGCTGCAGCAGGGGCCGGCCCAGACCCAAACCCGCCTCGGCTGGGGGCTCCGGCCTGGGGCTGTGTCGCGGGGAGCCCTCTGGCTGCTGGCTGGCCGCCTGCTGCGCCTTCATCTTCAGCAGGCGCTCCACAGCCACCTGGGGAGGGAGCGTGGGCAATGAGGGGATCCCAAGGAGGGGGTCCCCAAACGCCCCCCCAGGCCACTCACCAGGATGGCGCCGTAAACTTTGTGCCCGTCCGCCTTCACCTGGGCGTTGGAGACGGAGTAATCGTCCAGCACGGCCTGCAGGTTGGCCCAGTAGGTGGAGAGGTGCGGGTAAAGGACGCGCTCCACTGCCTGCAGGGACAAGGAGGGTGGCATTGTTCTAGGGGTAGGGGGGCACGGAGAGGCAGCGTTGTACCCCCCCACACACACACCCCAAACCCCGCTCACCTTCCAGCCCAGGGCGTGCAGCCCCACCACGGCGCCGTAGTGGGAGCAGAGGGGGCGCACGGGGTCGGCCAGCACCTTCTGGAGGGAGAGGAGAATCTGGTGGTAGAGGCCGCTCACCAGGTCGCCGTGGGTCCTGCGGGCGACAAGGGCAGACCCCGCTCCAGTCCCAAAGTCGCTCCTGGGGACGGCGCCAGCCCCCTGCCCTCCACCCCAAAAAAAAAAAAAAAAACAACCCATGGGATCTCCCCCCTCACCAAAAAATGCGGCTGAGCAGCATGGCAGCATAGTCGCGCAGCGTCCAGTGGTCGTTGAGGGGGTTGATGGAGGCGGCCAGGGGCTCCAGGGCACAGTACATGACGCTGCTGATGAGGCTGCGGACGTAGGAGCCCAGGCAGAGGTAGGGGTTCTGGATCAGGCTGCGGGCGATGTGCAGCAGCCGGTTCAGCTGCTCCAGGTCGTGGCTCACCGATTTCACCTGTGGGGGGGGAACAGGGGGACGGGGGGGGGGGGACACGCGGGGGGCTCAGCGTGCGGCTGCACCCCCCCCCCTCCCCAAAATAAGAACCCCAAGGCACGCACCCCGCTGACCACGTAGACGAAGTAAGGCAGGAGGGCAGCGATCTTGGAGTTGCTCTGGAGGTCCTGCAGGGCCACCTGCAAGGACGCCGAGGGGTCAGCCCTGCTCTGGAGACCCCCTATCCCCCCCCCCCCCCCCCCCAAAAAAAAAAAGCTCACCTTCATCAGCTGGGGGTCGTCACCCAGCACGGCCCTTGTGACATGCTGGTAGTACTTGAGCAAGTCGTCGGTCAGCGTGGAGACGGCGCTGGGCACTGCCAGGGAACGGTGTCACGGGGGGAGGAGGGGGGGGCTTTCTGCCCCTCCTGGTGCTGTGGGGGGGCCACGAGCTGCCCCCCAAATCCTTACCAGCTCCCTGCGGCTCCAGGTTGCCTTTGCCATCCAGGTAGGAAACGTGCACTGCAAGGGAGCGTGGCGATGGCTCTGAGTGCTCTGGGGGGGGGTCTCAGTTTGGCAGGGGAGGTTACCGGGGGGGGGCACTGGGGAGGGTCCTGACCTCGCACAGCCGTCTCGGCGCAGCCCTTGGGGATGTTGGTGGCCAGGGCCAGCTCCACCAGGTTGACCTCGCGGTCCTCCTGGAAGTACAGCTCGCCCTCCTTGATGGCACGGAAAGGCAGCGCGTCCTGGGAGCCGTAACCGCACACGGCCTGCAGGGACACGACATTCCCCCCACACACACAGACGATAACGGGTCCGGTAACGGGACCCCCCCCCCCCCAACCCTATAGGGGACCCTCAGCCCCCGCACCTCCACGTTGCTCCAGCGCAGTGCCCGGTTGAAATCCTCCACGGTCAGCTTGCGGCGCCTCGTGTGCTTCATGAACTGGGAGCTGTTCTGCTGGGAACCGGGGCGGGGAGGGGGGGGGAACGAACCGTCAGCGCGCCGGTTACCGGCTCCGGTAACGACACCGGGTCCGGTAGCAAGGAAAAGGGCCCGAGCGGACCTGCGTGGCCTCCCGCAGCCGGTAGCAGACGTCCTCGGCCAGCAGCGCCGCCACCTCGTCGCTGAGCTCCACGCCCGCGCTCTCCGCCATCAGCCGCACCGAGTCCCGGGGCAGCTCCACGAAGCGCCGCTCTTCCCGCTCCGCCATGGCGCGCCGGCGCGCCCGGCCTGGCGCGGGCCACGCCCACCGTGGGCGGGGCTATGCAAATAGAGAGCGTGGAGGCGGGGGGGAGCCGAGGGAGAGGCGGGAGGAGGGTGAGCCAATGGGGGCGCGGCATGCAAATTGAGGTGGAGGGTGAGGAAAGGGGAGGGATTATGGTAATGAGGGGGCGCGCTGCTCGCGGGGGCTGCCGGGAGCGCCGCCACCGGGAAAACGGCGCTCGGGGGGGCGGGAGGGGGGGAAAGGCGGGGAAAGGAGGCGCTGGGACGCGGTGCAAAGGGCGGAGAACACGGGGGGAACGGGAGGGGCACGGGGCCAGCGGCCTCGCCGTGCCTGCGGTAGTAGGGGGAGGCGATAGGAGCGTAACGGGAAAGCACAGCTTTCTCCTGGGTTCGGTGTCTCCGGTGCTAACAGGGGCTCGGATTAAAATTTTGTGTCATTAAACGTCAGTAAGGTATTAATTGTTGACATTAAGCTATATTAATATCGATTAGCTATTAATGTTGAAGTATTAATTAAGCTCCCCGTTACGTGTCCTCACTTCAACGTCAGCGCTACTCCAACACGGGCCTTTATTGTACAAAGCGTAAGAAAATAAAGTCATCAATTCCATAAATTCCCCACCCCCCTCCCCGCTGCCCCCCTCAGCTCTGGGGATCTGCATCCGGCCCCCAGCCCAGGTGGCGCCGCAGGGCAGGGGGCAGGAAAGCCTGCAGGAAATGGAAAAAGTCCCTGAAGAGCGGCCCCGGGGCCGGGCTGGGGGTGAGGCGAAGCAGCACCCGCGGCTCCCGCCGCCCTCCTCCTGCCAGCCGGGCGCTGGCCTCGAAGCGCAGCAGCGGCTCCGGCGGCTGGGCGGCTCCCTCGTGCTGCACGATGGCCTCTGACACTTTCTGCTCCAGCTCCAGCGAGTCCCCTCCTTCCTCGGGCTCCTCGGGGCTGGCCCCGTGCAGGAGCTGCCGGCGCAGGCGGCGGCGGCCCGTCCACACGCGGTGCCAGACGGTGCAGCTCCAGCTCGCCACCACCTCCTCCTCCTTCTCCTCCTCCTCCTCCTTCTCCTCCTCTTCCTCCTGCTCAGGGCCATTCACCCGTGGCCTCTTGGCACAGGGCAGCGCAGCACCGTCCATCCCGTCAGGCTGGGGCCGCTTGGAGGCTGTGGCTGGCTGCAAAGGTTCCTCCTCCTCTCCTGCGGTGTCACTCGGTGGCTCCTTGCCCCCTACAGGGTCCTCAGGGAGGCTTTGCCCCACTCCAGGGGCTCCCAGCTGCTTGGGGGGCTTCCCCGGGGTGCAGCCGCAGCGGAGGACGTCGCGCAGCACGAAGGCGATGCCGGTGCAGATCTCCTTGAAGCCTTCTCCAGGCTCCTCGGGGCAGCGGGGGGCAGGCATGGGGATGGAGATGAGGAAAGAAGCGGCGCCTGCCCCCGGTTCCACGGCGCCGGGCTGGAAAAGCCGCACCAGGCCCCAGCCCCGGCCCTTGGTGGACTTGCAGCGGTACTGCAGGCTGCGGCAGTACTTGGCGGCGGTGCGGCAGCAGTGCCCCAAACGCGCCGCCGTCTTCTCGGTGACGTTGGCTGCCACGTTGTGGCTCAGCTCGAAAGGGTCCTGCAGGTTGAGGGACCCCAGCTTGAAAAGCTCGCCGGCCTCCGGCAGCGGCAGCACCTGGCCCTCCCGCAGCGACAGCACTCGGCCCGAGAAGTCAAAGTCCCCGAAAACATGAAAGAATTCGGCCAGCAGCGAGCCTGGGGGAGGAAAAGCAACGAGGGCAGTGCTGGGGGGGCCTCAATATTGGGGTCCTCAGCCCCGCCACCTTCCCCCGGCCCCAAAAGCTCACTGGGGCTCTCGCTGTTGGCGCTGGGCTCCAGCAACGCCGCGTCCCGGGGAAAGCTGCAGTCCCAGCCGGCCACCACGACGTGGTCCTCGTTCCCTAAAAGAAAGAAAATCCTTAAAAAAAAAAAAGCCCTGCTGGACAGACAGACGGATGGAGGGGCCCTACCTGCCAGCTCCCGCAGCCGGGCGACCGCGGGCAGCACCGGGGGGCTGCGCGTCTGCAGGAAGAACAGCACCAGCAGCGTCAGCGCGTAGTTGGTGAGGAGGGGGCCGCCCCCAGCGGGGTTTCCTGAGGGGGGGGGACAGCGTCAGAGAGGCCCCACGCACCCCAGAAGTGCCAAACTCCACGCAGGCCATGCTCACCTGCCAAACCCTGCTGCTTGGCCCACAGCCTCACGGCGTAGCCCAGCGGCCGCACGCGCTCGTCCGCCTCGGCACAGAGCCGCAGGAACCGCGTGTTGTGCAGTGCCAGCCTGCGGGGAGGGGACGCGGGGGCGTCACAAAACAAAGAGAGGGACGGACGTGCACCCCCCGCGCGCCCCCCGGACCTGTTATCGACGGAGATGTCGCCCGCTAAACCCGACTGCTTGTGGCTGAACTTGACGACGGGGCGGCGGGCGGTGGGCACGGCGCGGACACGGCGCACGCCCGGCACGCAGCGGCGCAGCACGGCCGCCACCAGCTCCAGCAGCTCCGGGGGCGAGGCCGACGCCAGGTCGATGTCGCTCAGGATGGATTCTTCCGCCCCGGGGCTTCCCCGCGCCGAGCTCTGCAGGGATTTGGTGGGCTCCAAGTCGAGGAGCAGGTCCAGGTCGCAGCCATGGGCGTCGAAGCTGTTGACGGAGGAGCCAAAAGGCAGCACGGAGCAGCCTGGTCGGGAGGAGACAACACCTGCAGTCACCCAAGGGCCATGCCAGGCTCCCCACACGTCCCATGGGGCAAATGGGGACTCACCGGGGAAGAATTCGGAGAAAACCTCCTGGAAGAGCGCGACCAGGAGGTGCCGCAGGCGCCGCTCACCCTCGCTCAGCTCCAGCAGCCCCACCAGCTGCTCCATCTGCGCGTCCACCTGCAGGGAGAAGCCTCGTCGCCGGCCCCACACACCCCAAAACACCCCGCTGGCCCTTACACATCCCTCCCTGACCCCCCCCTCGGCCCCAAATCCCCCCTGGGGACCTCCCACGAGGGATCCCAAGCCTCCAGCTCACATCCTTGGCCTGGCACAAGGCCCGCTCCAGCTGCTCGGCGCCGAGGGGTTCCCGGTGGGCGCTGCGTCCCGGCGAAGGACGGGTGAAATCTTTCTGCTCCCGGGGCCGGACACGGAGGCTCCGCCCGGCCAAGGCGTGCTGGGGCTGCGCCAACGCCCGCTCCCGGCTCGCCGCCTCCTGCAGCTCCACGATGGCGTAGGCACCCTGAGGGGGGGGGGGGCAAATGTCAGCCCCCCGGGGTCCACTCCCTGTTCCCGGTGCCCCTCCCCATTGCCCTCCCTGTTCCCAGTGCCCCCTCCCCATTACCAGTACCCCTTCCCCGCTCCCCATCGCTGTTCCCGGTGCCCTCTCCCAGTCCCCGGAGCCCCCTCCCTGTTCCCTCTCCCAGTTCACCCTCCCAGTTCCCGGTACCTTCTCCTTATCCATCACCACCGCCACCACCTCCCCGAAGGCCCCGAAGTAGGCTGCGAGCTCCTCGGCCGCCGTGCCCCGGGTGAAGCCGCTGACGAAGAGGCTCCGCTGCTCCTGCGCCCGCCGCTCGGCCCGGAGGCTCCGCAGCCGCTGGTGCTTCTTCCCCCGGAGGTGCTCGGCCAGGCTGGGCCCTGAGGCGGCGCCGTTAGCCCGGAACGGCCCCGGTGCGACCTGCCCCCCCCCCCGTACCCCCCTCACTCACGGTTGGCCGCCGCCACCTGGCACAAGCGGCAGCGGAAGCCGCCCCGAGGCAGCGGCTCCACGTCCGGATCCGCTTCCGGGGGCAGCTCCGGGGCCGGGCTGGGCCCCGCCAACGTTACCGGCTCCGGGCTGGAGCCGCCGCCCCCGTCCATGGCGGAGAAACCGCTCCGCGGCTACTTCCGGGCGGTTCTGAGGGAACTTCCGGTCCGCACCTCCGGGTTCCCCCCCCACTTCGCTTACAGCGGTCCGCCCGCTTTCAACTTCCCCCCCCCCACTCGGAAAACAGCTCCCTTAGCACAAAGGTTCCGCCCCGAAGGTTCCTATCCCCTCCACCCCGGTACCGTTTTCCGGGGGGGGGGCCGGTACCGGGGAGGGCGGAAGGGTAAATAGGGGGGGGCAGGCTGAAGAAAAGCCGTCGGTTTATTTCCTGTCGCTACAGAACCGGGACAGCCCGAGATACAAAACCAGGGGGCGTCGCTCCACGTACAAAAGGGTCCCGCGGGGTGGGGGGGGGTGGGGGGGGAAGGACGGGGGGGGAGGGCAGTGTTTCCCCATCCCCCACCCCCACCCCTCAGCCCCCAAAACCCGCGCGGTTTCTATGGAAATAAAAAAAATACAAAAGGGATGCGGCGAGGGACAGGGGGAGGGTGTGTGTGGGGGGTGGGTCAGTCCTCGAGGACGATCGGCTCCGAGGTGCTGGCGGGGTGGGGGGGCGGGGGGGGCGCCAGGGCCCCCCCGGGCCGCAGGGGCAGCCCCGGCTTCACCTTGAGGGGCAGGTTGGGGCGGCGGGCGGCGCGGCGCAGCTCCAGGTGGGTCAGCACCTTCCGCAGGGCCCTGGGGGGGGGAAAAAAAACTGGGGTTAGAAATTGCGGGTTTGGGGTTTTGGGGGCGAGGAGGCCCCCCCCGTGACCCCCGCCCAAAACCTTACCGGGTGTCCTTGGTGGCCACGAAGACGACGGGGTTGGGGGCGTCGGCGGGGTTCAGCTTCTGGCGCTTGCTGGCGGGGGGGGGCCCAGCCCGCAGCCCCCCCGCCAGGGGCCGCCCGTTGGCCGAGAAGGGGACCCCCGAGGCCCCCACCTGCATGGGGAGGAGGGGGGTGGAGCTGCCATCAGGCCCCGCCCACCCGCCTCAGCCTCCACCAATCGCCAGCCGCCCTCCTTCTCCCAGCCCCACCCCCCTTCAATCAGTGACCTGTCAATCACCCCCATGCAGCACACCCACCCATCAATCACCCCCAATCCACGCCCACTATTAGACACGCCCCTCCATAGGCCCCACCCCCCTCCCACTCCCCCCCATGTCAATCATCTCCCATAGGCCCTGCCCCTAAGCCCCACCCCTTTCCCATACCCCCACCCCACTCCCCACCCATCAATCACCTCCCCGTGGCCCCACCCCCTCCCACAGGCCCCGCCCCCTCCCCGTGGCCCCGCCCCTCTTACCCGGGGGGGGCGGTGGCCCTCGGCCGCCCCCTCGTAGCCCCGCTTGCCCCCCAGCCCCGCCAGCCCCCGGCTCTGGCTCAGCTGGTTGCGGTTGATGGGGGTCTTGGTGCCCCTCGGGGTCTTCGGCTTCAGGGGGGCCTGGGCCGCTGGGGGAGGGGGTGAGGGGGGGGCTCATGGGGTGCTGCCCCCCCCCAGATATAGGGGGAGGACCCCCCCTAAAGCCCCCTGGCCCTAGAGCCCTCCCCAGCCCTCTGTGAGCACCCAAAGGCCCCACTGGGGGGGCGCAGAAGGGGGCCCCAAAAGTCCCATGGGGGGAGAAGAGGGATCCCTAACCCCCTAGAGACACAGAAGGGGGCCCCCAAAAATGCCATGGGGTTGGAAAGGGGCCCCCAAACAGCCCATGGGGCACAGAAGGGGGCCCCAAAACCCCTCTCAGGACACAGAAGGGAGCCCCCAAATCCCCTCAGGACATAGAAGGGGGACCCCAAATCCCCTCCAAGCCCTTTGGGGCACAGAAAGGAGCCCCCAAACCCCCCTCAGGACACAGAAGGGGCCCCCCAAACCCTCTCCAAACCCCCTCAGGACATAGAAGGGGACCCCCAAACTTCTCCAAACCCCATGGAGTGCAGAAGGGGTCCCCGAAACCCCCCTCTGGGCATGGAAAGGGGAGCCCAAACCCCCTCCAAACCCCTCAGGACAGGGAAAGGAGCCCCCAAACCCCTCTTGGGGCACAGAAGGGGGCCCCCAAACCCCCCCCCCCCAGCCTCTCACCCAGCTCCTTGACGATGGCGGCCAGGGGGAGCCGCGCCAGCGGGTGGATCTTGAGGGGCGCCTTGGCAGCTTTGGGGAGCCGGATGGAGCCTGGGGGGGGGCACGGGGTGAGCGGCAACCCCCCTAGGGGGACTCCCTCACCCCCCCCCCGACCCAAAAAACCCCCCGGCCTACACTCGGCCTTGATGGCGTTGGCGTTGATGGGGGCGTAGGGGCGGCGGGCGGCGCGCCGGGGCTGCAGGACGTCGCGGCAGAGGCGGCGGGCCAGGCGGGTGAGGCGGGTGGTCTGCAGGAGGAAGGTCTGGCGGTTTTTGGCCAGCAGCTTGGCCCGGCTGGCGCTGGTGGTGTAGGGCGAGAGGCTCTGGGCTTCGGGCCGGGAGAGGTGGCCGCGGGAGTGAGGCTCCTGGAACAATGTGGGGGGGAAAAAACGGGGGTTAAATGGGGCGGGGGGCTGCGGGGATCCCCTCTCGGGCGGTCCCGGGGCTCACCGAGGCGCTGCGCGCTGCCCCCTCCAGCTGGGTGGGGGTCTTGAGCCCCCCGTATTTCTTCCAGTAGATCCAGCAGGAGGCGCAGAGGCGGCACTGCATGTTGGGGGGGCCCCAGGCGTACCACTGGGCCGACTGGGTGGCTGGGGGGGGGGCACAAAAAAATGTTAAAAAAAAACCCACAGGCAACGGGACCCCCGCTTTGGGCACCACAGCCAGCCCCAAAGCACCCCCAGCCCCACAAAACCCTGCCCCGCAGCCCCCCCGCTGTCCCCTCACTCCCCAGCCCTGCTCTGATCCCCCCCCGGACCCTTTTAACCCCCCCCAAAATCCTTTCTTTCCCCCCCCAAAACTGACTGTGGCAGCTCTCGCAGGTCAGCCCCTTCTGGAAGCCGGCCCCGTTCATGCCGGGTTTGGAGCCCACCGAGATGATCTGGTTGGGGTTCGGCTTCGTGCTGGGGGGGGGGAGGTAAAAAAGGGGGGGTCAGGGGAGGCCGGGGGGGGCTTCTCCTCCTCCTCACGCCTGCAGAAAGCCCCCCCCCGAACTCACTAGGTGGGGATGTAGACTTGCTTCAGCTTGCTGTCCGCCTCCGCTGCCTTCAGCCTCTTCTGCGAGCCAACGGGGAGTTAAAAGGGGGAGGGGAAAGACACGCAGGGACCCCCCCCCAGGAAAAAAAATAGAGCCTGGGGAGGCGGGGGGCGTCCTCACCTGCTGGATGTAGCGGTCGGTGGTCTTCCACATGTAGTAGAACTGCACGATGCTGGCCAAGGATTTCCAGGGCAGCTGCGGGGAGGGGAAGGGAAAGGGGGGGGGGGTGAGGTTTTAGGCTTAAAAAGGGGGGGGGGAAAAATGATTCCCGGCCCAAAATCCTTCCCCCCCCCGCGGCTCACGAAGTCCTGCCGGATGTCGTTGAAGTCCTTGCCGTATTTCTCCAGGGCCTCCTCGAAGAGCATGGCCTCGGAGGCCGACCACTCCTCCATCTCGTCGCGGCACAGCACCGGCCCCCCCTGCGGCACCAGCGTGGCCATGGCCTTGGCCAGGTCGTAGCCGTTGCGCTGCAGGGTGTCCATGGCGTGGAACTGCCCGGGGGGGGGGGGCACGAAAAATAAATCATCATGGAGAACCCCAAAATGTAAAGGGGAGACCCCCCCCCCGGGGAGAGCCTGGAGCTGAGGGGAGCGGGGAGGGGATGGGGGATGGGGGGCAGGGGGTGGTGCACCCCCACACAGATAAATGGTTGGGAATGTGTCCCCCCCCCCCCACGGGATGGAGCTCCAAAATCCTTTTTGGGGGTAGAAGGGGGTCCTAAAAAAAAATGGGGGTAGAAAGGGGTCCCTAAAATCACATGGGGGTGGAAGCGGGTCCCAAGAAAGCCATGGGGAGGCAGAAAGGGGGCCCAAAAATCCCACGGGGGACAGAAAGGGGCCCCCAAACCCCCTCCAAACCCTACGGGGCACAGAAGGGGACCCCAAAACCCCCTCCCACAGCCCCCCCCCCCCCCCCCTCACCAGCGTGATGTCCCGCGAGGCTGCGGCCGCGCTCATGTGCAGGCTGGGCTGCCGGATGGAGCTGCTGCAGTCCAGGGCGCGGGCGAAGGTCCCGACGGCCCTGAAAAGAGGTAAAAAAACCAAAGGGGGGGTCAGAGGGACCCCAAATCTCCCCGGGACCCCCCCGTTTCCCAGCCCGGGACCCCCCCTCACCGCGCCACCACCAGGAACTGGTCAATCTGCCGGTCCGTCAGGGGGTTGTCGGGGTCCCACACCTTCATCTCCATCTTCTGCTGGTTCCTGTTGTCCGACTCACCTTCAGAAGGGCAGGAGGGGTTTTTTTTGGGGGGGGAGGCAGGCAGAGAAGCCCCCCCCCGAGGTCACGGAGCCCCCCCCAAACCTTCAGCCAGCCGGTCGGGGATCTCAGCCTGGTACTTGCAGCCCACGCGGATCTCGCCCTGGTCGGCCAGGAGGGTTTTTTGGACGGGGTCGAAGACCAACGAGTAGAAAAAACAGTCCTGGGGGGGGGGGGGGGAGGGCAAAAAAATAATAAAGGGCTCAGCTGGGTGCGGGGGGGGGCACGGTTTTAATTACACCCCAAAACCACCCCCCTGGGGGGGGGGGGGGCTCACCTCCTTCTCCAGATACTGCCCCAGGATGTCGGTCTCGTTGAGCAGCGTCACGCTGCACTTCCCACTGCCGGGGGGGGGAAATAAAGAAAGGGGGGGGTTAAAAATGGGAGGGGGGGCACGAGGAAAAGAAGGAAAAGGCCCCCCCGGAGGCCCCGCACCGTATGTGGGTGGCTGGCAGCGACTCGAACTGGCGGGAGAGGAAGAGCTCGCGGTGCTTCAGCTGGTGCCGCTGCTGCTCCGTCATGGGGGGCTGCTTCGACTCCTCCTCGAATTCTCCTGGTGGGGGGGGAAAAAAAAGGATGTGGGGGGGTCGTTGCCCACCCCCACAATGCTCAAACCCCCCCCCCCGGGGGTGTGTTGTTGTCCCCGTGCCCCCCTCCCTCGGATTTTGGCAGCCTTGAGAGCCCGGAGGGGGGATAAAAAAAAAAGGGGGGGGTACAACCCAGCTTGATTCACACATAAAAAACCCCCGGGGGGGGGGGCACAGACACCCCAGAAGCCCCCCCCCCACTTCAAGGAGGGTTGGGGACCCCCTGCTTGCCCCCCCCTTTTATTTCTGTGCCCCACCCCCCATTTCATCCAAAGATCCCGAGGAGTTTCGGCCACCGAACCCGCAGTGCCCCCCCCCCCAAAAATAAATTCCCAACCCCCCCGGGTGGAAAACAGCCTGAAAATTGGGGGGGGGGCACCTGGGATCAAACTGGGGGGGGGGGCACAACCCCCCCCACACCCCCATCAGGGAGCCGAGAGCCCCTCGGGGTGGGGGGAAGAGAGCCCGGATCTGCCCCCACCGCCCCCCCCAGTCCCCGGGGGGGGGGGGGTGAAAATTAAAAAATGGGGGGGGGGGGGGGGCAGAAGCAGGGCCCCCCCCCCCCTCCAAAAAAAATAAACCACTCACGGGCGTTGCTGTCGGCCAAGCTGTTGAGGCTGCTGGAGATGTCACGGCGGCGGAAGAGGCAGACGACCTTGGCCTCCACATTGCCGTTGGCGGTCTGGGGGGGGGGGGGGGGGGGGCAAAAAAAAAAAAAGGGGGGGGTTGTGAGGATGCTGCAGGGATTTAGGGACCCCCCCCGGGGTTTTTTTTTGAAGCGGGGGGGGCGCCGCTCACCTTGTTGAGCTCCTCGATGCGGCGCACGAGGTAGGGGTTGCTGGAGGAGTTCTCGAAGTAGACGTAGTCTGGGGGGGGGGGGAGGAATTTAAGACCCCCCTCTTTATTTTAAGCCCCTCCCTTTATTTTAAGCCCCCCCCAAGCCCTTTTTAAACGCCCCCCCCCTTTTTCCCCCCTCAAACCCAAGGGGGGGGCCCCAGACGTGTCCTCCCCCCCCCCAGGACCCCCCCCAAAAATCCCCCCAAAAAAAGGCCCCCTCGGCCTTGCCCCCCCCGTCCCCTTTTTGCCCCCCCTCCCCTTACTCAGGGCCCCCCCTTACCCTTCTCGAGCCCCCCCATGTTTTGGGGACCCCCCCGACCCCCCCCTTTCCTAAGGACCCCCTCCCTTTTGCCCCCCTCCCCCTTTTTTCAGGCCCTCCCCTTCCTTTTTGGGATCCCCCCCTCTCCTTTTTGGGGTCCCCCCTCCCCTTTTCACCCCCTTTCCCCCCCCCCTTCACCTTTTTGGGCCCCCCCCCCCTCCTTTTTAGCCCCCCCCTCCCCTTTTCACCCCCCCATCCCCCCTCCCCTTCCCCCCCGGCCTCCCCCCCGTCCCCCCCGTTCCCCTCCCGGCCCCCCCCGGCCCCCAGGACCCTCCCCCGGCCCCCCCGGGCTCACCGCCGACGCGGTACATGTTGGCCGCCATGGCCGCTCGGCTGGGCCGCGCTACCCCCGGGCCTCCATCGCCTCCCGCTCCCGCCGCCTCCGCACCGGCACCTTCGGCTCCTTCCGGAGAGGCTTCGGCTCCTTCCGGAGGCCCCTCGGCTCTTTCCGGAGCCCTTCGGCTTTTTCCGGAACCGCTTCGCTGCAGCCTCGGGAGCTTTCGGAAAGGCTCGGCTCTTTTCGGAACGGCCTCGGGGCTTTCCGGAGACGCTCGGCTCTTTTCCGAACGGCTCCGCTGCCGCGTTCGGGAGCTTTCGGAGCGGGCTCGGAAATCTTCGGAGGGAGCTCGGGAAGTAGCTCGGGAATCTCCGGAGCGCCTTCGGCTTCTTCCGGAAGGGCCTCGGTAAGTTCCGCCGGAGCCCCGAGCGCTTCCGGAACACCTTCGGGTATTTCCGGAACACCTTCGGGAACCGATCCCCACCCCGCCCCACGAGCGCTTCCGGCACGGAGCCGTTGGCTCTCCCGCCGCTTCCGGGAAACGGGCGGCCGCTTCCGGCTCCGGACCGGAAGCGGGGCCCGGTAACGGCGGCAGGAAGCAGGCGGGGAGCCGGGCGCCCGCTCCAAGGCTTTATTTAAAGGGGGGGGGGTAAAAAAAGTGAGCTGGGGGGGGGGCCGGGGCCCCCCTGGTCCCGTAACGGGGGTAACGGGGGGGCCTCAACGGGGCTCCGCGGCCCCCCCGGCGGGTACCGGGGGCCCCCCCAGCACCCGCCACTGGAAGACGCCGGTGTCCTTGCCCCCCAGCGACACCAGGTGCCCGTCGTCGTGGGTGAAGCGCACGTTGGTGACGTGGCTGCCGTGGCCCCCGTAGACGTGGCTGGGAGCCTGTGGGGGGGGGTGGGGGGGCGTGTGGGAGCGTGCACGTGCGCGTGGGGGCATGAACACACGTGTAGGAGTGTGTCGGAGCGTGCACACGCATGTAGGAGCGTGTGCTGGCAGGTAGGAGCGTGTGGGAGCATGCACAAAGCTAAAGGAGCATGCACACGTGTGGGGGAGCATGTGCACGTGTGTGAGAGCGTGCACACGCATGCAGGAGCATGCACACACATGGAGGAGCGTGCACACACAGGAGTGTGCACACATGCAGGAGCACACGCATGCATGTAGGAGCGTGAACACACATGTAAGAGCGTGTAGCTGCACGTGGGAGTGTGCACATGCGTGTGAGCATGAGCATGCACACATAGGAGCATGCACACATAGGAGCATGCACACATAGGAGCATGCACACGTGTATAAGCGTGAGTGCACGCCCGTGGCAGCGTGCACACCCACCCAAGCGTGCCCGCGTGCAAGCCTGCCACACGCGTGTGCACGCAGCGTGCACCC